>NW_010973062.1:4771133-4772134 GCF_000737465.1 Haliaeetus leucocephalus
AGTCTTCATCCCTGGGGATATTAAAAAACTGTTCAGATATGGCCCTAAGCAACCTGTTCTAGTTTGAGCAGAGGGAGTTGGAGTAGATGGTCTCCAGAGGTCCCTTCCAACCTCAACCATTCTGGCATTCTGTGCAGTAGAAATTAAAATAAAAACAGCATAGTGAACAACAATAATAACAAGATTTAATAGCTATCAAAATAAATTTGAGGCTTTACGATTCAAACCTTACTTTTTAGTAACAATGATACTAAAGATAGGAGGAGAAAATGTCTGTCTGACAGAATTAAGAAATCTCAGGAAGCATATAGGCCTACCAACGTGTAAACAAAATAATCTTGACAGCACTGTGCAGAAGAAATAGGAGAAATTAACAACTGTTTATATTCTGTACAAATGAATGAAATAAAGGGGTTTTTTTATTTCTAATTGCTTCTTTCATATTTTTGTATTTGGGTTGGGCTTGCCAAAATTGTATGGTAGCAAATCCTTATCAGTTCACTAACCTTACAAACCTTCAGATTTCATCTTTCATGAATAAGGGTGATAGATAACATCTATTACAGTATTTTTTTTAATGAGCCATTTTATGTAATCATTCTCATAAGATGACACAAAATCAATTTTGGACATCAGTATTTATGATAAGTTGGGGTTTTGGGGGATGAATTCAGGAATGGTTGGGAAGCTGTATAGACTACTGAGAATACTGTGGAATAGCAGAATACTACTAAGCTAATAATGCATGAAAATAATAGTTAGATGACTTTACATTAGATAGATTGTCATCAATTCTTAAACAATGGAAAAACTTATACAAGCTTCATACTTCTTAAGAAGCTGACAGTTTCATCAACAGACCTCTTGCTAAATTCACTAAACAACAGTTGTTAGTGAATTGTTGCAAAGTAATTTGTAAAGACTGGGTACAAGGTTTAATGTTGTCCAGTCATTTCACTGACTGTTGGGAAATAAGTGTATAAAATCATGGGGAAAAACAT
>NW_010973062.1:4772144-4844438 GCF_000737465.1 Haliaeetus leucocephalus
AGAGATTGAACAACTATAACAAATCTGCTTAACTTGTAATAAATGCAAATTCCATCTTTCCATATGCAGATGGAAAGAATCAATGATAATAAAAATAAAAAAAATTAGCACAGAACCATTATATTGTTTGGAAATCTTAATGAAGAAGAAATAAGTAAGAATTTGCCTTTTCTGTGTGATTCAGGAGCAGAAACTACTGAAATCAGGAAAAGTTTTTAATATTTGACTGCAGTCTCAAAAGAACTCTTTTTAATATTTATTTAAGACTGGAGAGAGATGTTCATATGAATTTCATAGGCAAGTCAGTAAACAGAGAAATATTTTTGGCAGCTATAAATGAAGAATGAATTATTTTCTATACTCACTTGGTCTGAGAATATTTTATTCCCAGCTATGACCTTACATCATCCTATACCAGCTCATCTTTCCTGCAGGGTTTTGGAAATCTTCTTTTGCTGTTCAGTTGTTAAAAGTCCTTGACCACCTGTCACTGAATCCAAACTTGCAGTGACATGACTTTTGCTGTACCTTCCTCCTGACCAATTGGCATACCCAGTCCTGTCTGGAAGGTCTTCAAGGACTAGGAGTGGACAAATTCCGGCAGATTCCATTGGAGGTTTTAATTTACTGAATTTAAAGCTCTAAGAGAAGCATTCCTTTTGCTTTCTTCTCTGGAAGAAACCTCAAGTTAACTATTTGTCTATTAAATGTTTTGGAAAATCGTGGTAGGAAATATTTTCAGTTTTCCACCCTACAGCGCTTATACACTTAGGAATTTTTTTCTGGAATGACTTTCAGGAATGTACATTCAACTAAGGTTTAATTCTTTTCCATTCTTGGTCAAGCATTTCACAGAATCCAGTCTGATGTATCGAGCTCTGTATACTGTCATAATTTCAAGTAACTTTTCATATTGAGAAACTTTTGAAAACTTTCTATTTGAGATGATACTAGACTTTTCAAGATATTTAAAAGAAAACTTCCTCTTTTGTAAATAGGTTGTTAAAAAAAAATAAAGTTAAGCCTAACATACAGCTCTGTTAAACTGAGAAAGGATTGTAAAGTATATTGTTTCAAAATGACCGGTGAAGAAATACGTTAGCTGATTCCTGGCTCAGCTAATAGGACCAGCTTTTACAATGGTCACCTAGCACGTGGGAAATGGCAGTCAGTCCTTGAACTGAGGTCACCTACATCCTATATCTCCAACCTACACCTTGTATCTCCAGATGTACAGACAGTAGACATTATAGAAAGTATCATGATCTTTTCATTCATCGTACATCATACCAAAATTGTGGCTTGGCCCCCAAAATAGTTTCCTGCAGAAGCTGAAATTTATGTTCCTCTGGAAAATTTCATTTTATTAAGATGACATTTTCTGACATTACATGAGTGGCACACTAGCTAAATAATTAGTGAGAAGGATTATAGGAAAACACTGGCTGGAAACAATGCAATAACTTTTTAGGTGACTGCTGTAGTGTTTCCCGATTCATAAACTAGTTTCTCTGCTCTTATCTTTGCCTAATTTTTTATCAGTAATAGATGTAGAGTTAAATAGTGTATATTTCCAGGAGATCATGAGCAACCTCCTTGTGGCACTTCAGCAAGGTTTTGGCAGCTTAAGTAAGGGCCACTTATAGCTAAAATGGCAACAGGTTTTTGCATCACTTTCATCTTTGGCATAATTTTATGGGATAGAAAGGAATTCTAATATAAAATGACTCTCCAGTGTAAATTGCACAGGGCAGAATGATGCCGAGAGCTTTCAAGTTGCTTAAGGGCACCCGTACTTATCTCCAAAGCTGTTTGTACTACCAGTGGAGCCTTTAGCATACATCCTCAGAAAGGCTTTCAGTATTTACTGGAGGTTAAGGCCGGTTCAGAAATGCAGAGGATAAGCCTGTATGTGGATCATATCTTCCCTTATTTGTCAAAGCCAAACTTGTTCCTACTCTGCATTTCAATTTCAGGCATGTTAAATAGCTTTCTGCAGTGTAGAAATCAAACACGAAAGATCAGAGATATTTGCCTTGGCTTCTGAGAGGTCAGCATGTCTTTTCTTTTTTGGGAGAGAAATGAAAGGATGAAGACATATAATGCTTTACTGTCTGCTTTTATGTACAATATACACAACCTCCCTGATGACTGTGTTTTTGAACAGAGGTATGAAGTAATCAGAACAGACTTCAGAAATCATTTGTTTGAGTTTCCAGAAAGACTCTCTGTAGAGAAGCTGCTACAAAACGGCATCATATGGCCAAATGTACTGACTCCTTTTTTTAATAACTAGATGTTTTCTTTATGAGTCAATAGCAGTGGAGCTGGTGAGCCAGACATCAGACAAAGCTCATGTTCGTGGATTTGGACTTGTATTTCTGTGTGAATTTTGCATCTTCTGTAACTACAGCAATTTTCAATAAATAATTTTCAGTAAATATTTCCAGATAAATAGAGGAGATAATTTTCTGTTCTGTGCATGTGACACTGATGTTATACTCCATCATGATATTCTGAAGTGTATTCTGCATAAAAGTATTACTCACAATTTGATGAACAACAAATTTAATTACTCAAATAATGAAATTGATAAGTCAAGCAAAAGCATTTCCTAAGAACTGTTGTATCAACTGTAATAATGGAATAGTCTCTTTACTCACAGAAGAGAACTGAGGATCAAGTTAAAGTTTTTCTCAAATATTTGTCAGACTTGATAAATAAAACTATTTTGATTGTGTTTGTGGTTATGTGGGTTTTTTAATAAAAAATAAGAAAAAAATTTTAGGTGATTGGAATAATTAATGTTAAATTAAATTTAAAATATTTAAATATTTTTGAACTAGGAAGTTGATACTAAATGTTACCTTGATCTTAACAAGCAGCTAAGTCATACAGGATGATTTATTCCTCCAATCAAAACAGATTGAATTCCAAATAAGAAATGTTTATTATGAAAGCACAGAAGCTCCACACCATAACAGTTTTATTAAATTTTGTAGTAAATGATATGAACAATAAATGAATAAAAAAAAGTTCCATTTACTGACAATATATGACTAACTATGCTTTTTGTTCTAAATTACTTCTACAATTCTAATCTATGCTATATTAAACACATTTCATATTCACTAGGATAAATTTAACATTTTATTTTATGGAACAACCTGGATACTTGCAGCCGCACTCAGGGAAAAAAAATATTTTTTCACTTCTTATGATTTCTTTGCAAACATCTGAAAAGAAATATGTTTCATATATCACTGAATTAACATGATTATACTTAAACTGTGTGTCCTGGCTTTAATTGACATTTTGCTTTACTTTAGTACTCCCACTGCTACCATGTAGATCTTAGAATTACATTAAACGCAGGCATATGGATCTACTTAACATGGTTTCACACTAAATTTGTACAGTGCTTGATCTTCCCACTATATAATGGCACTTTTTTGTTGCCAACACATTCATGGCCTACAGCTGACTGCTTTTATAGCTTTTAATTAAAATCTGAAGTGGAAAGTGTCTATTAGTCAGTGTGTGAAACCAGTCATAAAGAAGAGGTTGTACAAACCCTGCATAAGATGGATAGCAGTTACATCACTTTTCCCACCTTTGTCTTCGTGATAAAGAGAAGTTCATTCAAGTTAATTATATCAAAGTGGGAGGTCTGGGAAGCAGAGCCTATTTTGACAAGTGCCCTCAATTATTAAAGACCTACAAATAAATTTGCGAGCCAGGAATTTTATCAATATTTTATTGGCTTTCACAGACTTGTTAGAGAATCTCTCCTACAGTTTGTGGACTCATTTTTATTCATGTGGTTCTTTTTCTTTTAGATTAGCAGCTGGCCTTGTATGTCATGTTGCAGCTTTGGATATTAACTTTTGCTCTAAAAGGTATGTTTTCAGAATGCCTGGAATCTACACACACATTTCCACTTGTGAATTTGAAGAATATTAATGTGTCACATGCTCTGTAATACATTTCCACGAGTTTCTTTACCTTATATGTGTGTTTGACCATTACACAGACAATTTCAGAGCCTCTTATGACCATTGCTGCTGCTTCAGTGCCTCAGTAAATGAGACTGAAATTTGTCTTATTCTCTTGTAAACATCTCCTCTTCCAATGCATAAGCACACTGCTAAAACACCCACAACAGATTTGAAATAATTTAAGAAAAATCTTAATGTACTTTAACTGCCTTTGCTAAGTAAGTTTTTGGTTCCTTTTTGGAAAGAAAAAAAAAAACAAAGACAACCCACCACAAAAACCTCAACAGCAAAAAAACTATTGCACATTCTGGTATTGCTCTGACTTTCAGATTCATACTACTTTTTCTTTCCTTCTCCTTAGTCTGCAAATAACTTTCTGTTTTCTAATATCTTTCTCCTTTTCTTCCACAAATATTCTTTGTCATCTTCCATCTTTTACATTACTTCCCCTGCATGTCCCTTTGCCTGTGACACTAGCTTGTAGCTTTTCTTTTCCTTCTTCTCTGGAATATATTCCTCATGAAGGCAGTTGTTGTTCTTGGTGTCCCTGGTGATAGACTCTGATTATTTTTTTTATGCTTTTTGATTGCTCTTGGAATCTGGCATTTTCTTTGTAGTAAAAGAAGTGGCTGTGAAGAAAGAAATCAATATCATGTGGTGAATTTCTTACAAATGTTGGAAAAATTTAATTTTAAAAAGTCTTCAAAAACAGGGTCATATAAAATGAAGTGATATCATTACAGTGCTATATCAATGTAAAATTATATATACATTAATATGATCATTTAATCTCACTATGAATTTATAAATATGTATATGGCAATCTTTTATTTTTTTTAAATTGAATGAAACAAAAATCAGATTTTATTTTCTTTACTGCAATATAAAGACACATTTTTATGCTTTTGAAGTTATCAACCCAGAGCCCAGCTTAAGGATTTCAGGCAATGAATGCTGATAGGCACAGCCTGTGCTAGTGAGTACAGAAGGGTTGGCAAAGTAAGATATGTAGAAATTATTACATTAAAAAGTTACATGGTATTTAACTTGATGGTTTTCAGCTTGGCATAGAAGATGAACTGTCTATTACTTAAGTCTACAGAGCTTGTAAATATTTGGTAATTTTACAAAATGTTATTTATTCCAGTAATTTCATTATAAAAAATACTTTTGGTATTTATTAGTGCCATTTTGTGCTCTTGCGGTCACTGACATGCATCTGACTCTTAACTGACCAAGTCCAGTCCAGTGACAGGTTTTCATATTTTTGATTAAAGGAGACAGCTTTTCTGATTTTGCTTTGTACTGTGAAGGAAGAGAGATTGATTAGCTGTGGTCTATAACGCATTTGCTAGAGGTCTGCAAAAAATTCAGTCACATGGTACCAGCCTTCCTGTTGCTCAGCTGTTTCTTTCATGGCAAAGAAAAAAAAAAAAGAAAAAAAAAATCCAAACCAACAACAAACAGATGTATCCTAACTTTGACATTATGATCACATTTCCATAAGCATATAACTCCAAAGAAGGGAATGTCTTCCCTAGTCATTCTGAGGAGATATTTTTAAGTTACTCTGGTCTCTTAAATGGCAAAATAAAAGTAAGGTTCTATCTGGGAGAAAAAGGTAAATCTATTATGCATAGTAATTTTAATGAGAAGTCAAACCATAGTGTTCCTGAACATAAAAATATGCAATAGCGTGTACGCAACTTATGTCATTTTGTGTTAGTAGCCATTAATTTATCAGGCAAAGAAATAAAGTATTTGTATCAAGCATCAGTGAATGGTTTATTGACGTTTTTGTATTAGAAAAACTTATGATACTTATTAACATCTAAGCAGAAAAAAATAATGCTTTCAGTTGTACCTGGTTTGGACTTTCAGAATCTTTACAGCTGTTTGAGGGTTCAAAGACCCAATTATACATCGAATGCAAAAGATACAACTTCATTATATAAAAATGTCAGAGTTTCAAATTATCAAAAAAGATTAATTTCATAGGAAAATATCTTGTGAGTATTGAATTTCAATGACTAAGAAATATTTTTTCAGGTGCAAAAGGAATGTTGCTTTAATTGGACAACATGAAAGATGAAAGTTTGTTCAACAATATACAGGACAGGTGGTAATTTAATTACTTAATTCTTCATCAAAGGATTTTAGGAAGCTAATAGTAAGAAATATTCAATTGTACAATTCTCTGACAACAGGTCTATGCCAAGTCTTTATGCTATTCAAAGCTACTAAATTTTGCATTTCGTATCTGGAGGTCAAGGGAAAGCAGTACTGGAGACGCAACTCAGTCTCGCAGTCTGAAGAGTGACTGCAAGTACAGAGAAGAGCCTGTGGCTCCTTATCACTTCATTTGAGGGGACTTGTGAGGACTGTATCACAATGATGTTGGTTTTTAGCATGAACTTGTGCAGGTGAGATTAATTTACCTAACATTCCTTACAGTCCCCCCGCCCCCCCCGAACAACATACCAACCAAAAAAACCCCAAACAAACAAACAAACCCTTAGCAACTTAATTCACTTCAATGAAAACTTGAGTGTTAGAAATTTTAAATCTGAACCAATATTTAATTTCTATTTCATTTTTCTACTCTTATTCCTAAGTTTTTTTGTTGTTCCCCATCTTCAGGAGGGAATAAATAAAAGAAAATTATGGAAATACATAAGCCTCTCCACTGTTCTGCATCTGGCACAAAAGCAGATCTCAATGTGCAGCATGAGGAGTGAGGGTATATTTATAGCAGGAGTTAAGTAGAGTTAGTCCATCTGGGAGGACAACTTGGGTGTGTGTAAAATATCTTAGAGACTGAAGATTCAGCACAGACCAGGACTGTCATGGAAGGTTATTATCAAGATAAGTCTGTTGTGTTTGTGAGTACAAAGAGGCTACTGTACTGGTAACTCAAGAGGGATTTCAGGATTGCACCTTTTCAAATAGCCGTGTTTTTTATCAACTGCCTGCTATACACCACATATTTCAAAGGAGTGTGTTTTGTAGAAGGTGCTACAGTGACTGATAAGTGAATATTTCGTCCATTCTCACAGAATGCAGTCTTAAAACAAGCAGTTGCTGCCATGCAGACATTCCTCGAATTAACAGGCTATCACCAGTAACTGTGGCAGAGAAGGCCAGAGAGGAAAAAGGATGTTAATAATGTGTATTTGACAGAAAAGGAGCCAGGGACAGTCTTTCTACAGAAAATATACTTTGCTTTCTACAGATTTTCTTTTTCCCCAACTTAATGGGATAATAGAAAAGTAAGTAGGTTTTTTTTTAATGACTGACTGAAAAGAAACGTATTATCTGCTACAGGTCTTCGGATAGTGCATCCTGTTAATATTATTAGTTTCTTAAAAATATGTTTCCCAGCTGATAGTTTTAACCAAGTCACAAAATGTGAAGCCTGCTATGTTGTCACTTGCACAGACATTAACTCTCTGAAACAATAAGAGAAGATGTTTATTACCTGTTAATTTCTTTCAGTTGTAGTCTTTGTAGTTAGTGTATGTGGTATACTAAGCTCGACATTTTCAGACAGAAGCGTAAAATAAGCTGACAGTGTCCCTTTATATTGTGAAGTGGAAGCCACAGGGAAAGGGCAAAAGAAAATAGTTTCTGTGGAACAGACAGCCCATTTACCAGCAATAGCTTTCATTTTATATATTTCATGTATGACCTGTTGTGGAAAATCACTTTGTTCTCCGAAACATCTGTGGTATATTGCAGAGGAGAGGAGAAATGGATTATTGTGCTATACATCGTTTTTTTTATTTTTTCATCTTATGTGGGTTTGGTGCCAAACAGCAAAATTTAGGAACCTACATTGGACAAACCCAGTCACTATGACTCTTTTCTCCTCCTCCATCTTCCAAGAGAGTAGCATCCAGTACAAAATAAGCAGTAAACTTTCCTCCCCACTGAACCACCATTTTTTTTTTTTTTAAGAGAACATAGCAAAGAGCAAGTTGCAGAAAAATAAATACAACAAATTCCCCGTTTGCTGTACCCCATTATATGATAGTTTTATTTGATTCTCTTTTATACTGGATACTTCCAGGCCTCTGGTGACAAGCGGATATCAATGGGCTTGCCACAGGAGTGCTGGAGATTTGGGGATTTATCATACACTAGGGTTGAGAAAACAGCCATCCCTCTGCTTCACTTGATGAAGTGTCACTGCGAGCCCTGGAGCTGAATGGAGCCAAGTATTTTTTTTTTTTTTTTGTATTTGTCACCTTCCAGCGGTAGACACTGCAGGTAAGTGATACGGGCAAATCCGTCACGCAGCAGGAATGCCCGGTGATCCCAGGCTGGGCTGGGAAGGGGGGGTTGGCTGGGGCACTCGCGGCAGCCCATCATCCAGACCCGTTGTTGAATTTGGCCTGGGATCAGTGCCGCACCGAGCAGATCTGCTGCAAACGGAATTGGCATGTGTCCAGCGGGCTGACTGATATGCCAACTCCTGTTTCTATGGGAGTACTTTTTTTTTTTTTTTTTTTTGTGGTGGGGGCTTTTTTTTGTAGGTTTTTTTTGTGGGGGTATTTTTGTTTGGGTTTTTTTTGTTAATTCCCCTACCAGCCGTTGCCTTTTTACCAGTCTTCACTGTGAGGCAGATTGACTGGTTTAGTGTTTTCTTTTCCTGCTATGAAAACTTCAGCTTGTCATTTTAATTACGAATCTATGGGGCATCCATATACAAAGCAAATTGTGTCCGAAACTGCCTGGAGCACTTCAGCATCTATGGGTAATGCATAATTCAGTTAGTCATTGGTGCTGACTATTCATGGAAATGAAAATTAAATACAACTGGTTGTTTGGTCATTTAAGCATTGTTCTCATATTGTCACGTAAGCCTCACTATCAACTGAAAATAAATGATAATTTACGTCAATGCATATTAATGGCATCAGATTGTCATGGCAACATTTACATAAACATTGTCTGTGGCATCAGATGGCCATATGACAGTTGCACCCTGAATAATTATGTCTTTTAATAAGCCAGTGATTTAGCCAGCCAGACCTTTGCCCTTTTCATTCCATGAACAGTATTTGCAATTATTCAACAACAATTGCAAGGTGTTGCGTGCATATGAAGCATTTCCTGGTGGACAGTGAGGTTTTCAAAAGAGTCTACAACCCAGGTCTGCCTATTGTATTCAGCGATGAGGATCTAAAATGCTCTTCTTTCTTTCAAAAGTACATATACAATTGCAAGATCTTAATCTATGCAAATGGCATCCATAAGTAGCAGCCAAAGTTCTGTCATTCTCTTTCACTCCTGTGGCTTTAAAAGTGTGATAGAAGATATGTGGCCCCTGCAATTTCCCAGTTCCAGGTTCTGACACCAAATTAGTATTCAACTTAATGTTTGGGGGCTTAGCCATTGTAATTAATCATGTTGTAACTGTAGAAAGATACCTAATACCCCATCCCTATGCATTATTTAGATTATTTCCGTAGTGAAAGGCACAGGCAAGAGATTAATTAAATCAAACGCTTTGGGGTCTGTTTTCCCACTGATGAACAGAGGATTTGTATGCAACACTCAGGTTAGCATTAAAGCAAGTTTGTTGTGTAAATCATCTAGACATTGATAGGAGTGGTAAGACTTTTAGTGATTTCCTTACACGCTTTTGTACATCATTGCTGTTTAGATGGTCATCATTGTTAGTGAGTGAATATTATTATAATGTTTTATTGGACAACGTAACAAGTAATTTCAGTCACGAACTGTAGGTGAAAACTCATTATACAAGAAAGCTTTGCATACACTTATAATAAATACAGGCACAAGCAAGCTTTCGATGTCATTACAATTGTGAATAGTTTATACATAATATCTGAAAAATAGCACTGATTATTTTTTTGCTGGGTTTTCCTCTGAAAGATGCTATCTTTGCATATTACCAGAAAGGGTAAAAAACCATTAATCATTTAAAGAGTCTTGTTGATGGGTAGCCTTTCTTCATATATTGAACTGCATGATATGACCAAATGCTCTGAAAGGTGACTCACAGTGAAATGAAACTCTAACCTATTTTCTGTAGATGCTTGAAACTTTTACTGCTATCAAAGTCATTGCTGAGTGTGAGTCGGTTACCATACCACTTCCTCAGTTCTTTCTTTTTCTGAGGCAAACCCTCTGCTCTGGGTCTTCACTTCTTGTGGGCTCCATTTAATAACAGCTTTTTCACTGATTTCCCTGTTGATATTTTACTTACTCTCAGCATTTTTCCTGATTATTTCTGGTAGGACTGGTAACAGCAATAAGTTATCCCGTAGGACTGATAATAGCAATACATTAGCCAACACAGATGAACAGTCCTTTTCCATTTACTGCATTCTTCTGTCTTTCCATTCCTTGAAGGAAAGCCTCCTTAGTTTGCAGTGTTTTTTCTGATGAGCTTTGTAAATAAGCCATCTTTTCTTACACATCTGGGCATGCCTCTCTCCAGGGTTGGGCCATATTCCTTGTATTCCTTGTATGTCGTGAACACAAAGTTTTGTCATGTTCAGAGTTTAACTTTGAACTTTGAGAAAATGGTTTTTTTGTATTTGTCGTGGTTTAACCCCAGCCAGCAACCAAGCACCACACAGGCTTTTGCTCACTCCCCCCACCCAGTGGGATGGGAGAAAGAATAAAAAAAAATAAAACTTGTGGGCTGAGATAAAGACAATTTAATAGGACAGAAAGGAATTATTGGAATACACAAAACAAGTGATGCACAATGCAATTGCTCACCACTCGCCGACCGATGCCCAGTTAGTTCCCAAGCAGTGATTCCCCCAGGCCAACTCCCCCCAGTTTATATACTGGGCATGACATCACATGGTATGGAATACCCCTTTGGCCAGTTTGGGTCAGCTGCCCTGGCTGTGTCCCCTCCCAACTCCTTGTGCCCCTCCATCCTTCTCACTGGCTGGGCATCAGAAGCTGAAAAATCCTTGACTTAGTCTAAACACCATTTAGCAACAACTGAAAACATCAGTGTGTTATCAACATTCTTCTCACACTAAATCCAAAATATAACACTATAACAGCTACTAGAAAGAAAATTAACTCTATGCCAACTGAAACCAGGACAGTATTTAAAAAAAAAAAAAAATTATGAGAGATTAACTGATTTGATCAGATATGAGTTCTTACATATTGTCAGCTGCAGTAAATCAGCTTACTCAACTACCATCTTCACAAGGCATATATTTTAAAATATATATTTTTTTTAAATGCTAAAGTTAAATATATTGGGATCCCAGTCTGTGAGTAACTGACTGCCATACTTACATTTTTCAATGTTCTTCAACCCATTCTTTAACTGCACATATAAAATATTAGAAGTGATGCCATTCAGAATTAGCCTAGTGTTTTTATGTAGTTTTAGACAGCAAACCTCACTCTCCAGTCCGCTCTTCATTTTTTCTCATAAACCAAGCAAAAAGTAAAGACCAATATAGTAGAGGGTCCATTCAGTAGCAGTAGTTGCTAATAAAACAGGGGATGTTGTATGGATAACCTTATTCTAGAGAGGAGATGTTCCACCTTGACTATTTGCTTAGCTAGTTTTGTGCTTTGTAATCATATTTATTTGAATATATGTTGCTAGCCAGGGGAACGATCTGTACAAGGAAAACTTATGTATTAGAAGTTTAGTCAATGCCAGTATAGGGTTGTTCCCCAGTCTACAGTCATGACCATAATCGTGACCTTCAGTGTGGCTCCTTCTGTTGGAACATAGATGAAGAATAGCCATCTAAATAATCATGAAACTAACATCACCCTGTTCCTATGCCTCATTACTGTGCCTATGTATGCATATGATGTTGGAAACGTGCTTGCAAATAATTCATTCATTACCACCAGGAGTTCCATCTTCTGATTGTCGTCTGTATATTTTCATGATATTTTAAAGACAAGTACCATTCTTTAATGAAAACGTACAAATGAGATATCATAAGCTATTAAAACAGAAGTGATTATTATGCAAAGTGAAACAAATGACTTAGTATTGGAGGTGCACATTTTTGAATCCTGAATTGCTTAGGGAGTTGAGGGAATGCAGCAATGAATGCAAAATGTGGAAGCAGCAAAAAAGCTAGCATTTTTGAAAGATGGATGACGGTAATTATCATGAGCTATGACTGACTATTGGTCTCCACTTTGTCTCTCCATATTTCTTTCTCTTTTTTTTCCCCTCTTTTGAAACATTAACTCCAGACACTCAGTTGCAAAATGTTAGCAACTTTCAATAGTCTAAAAGGCAGTCTTCACTAACACTTCCTAAAACTTGCTCCATCTTCTGCATACCAGTGAACAGCTATGAATATGTACTTAGTTTATCACATTTTGTAATAGCTTATACTTTAGTTACCACCTGGTAAAGAATAACTTACTTTATTGCTTTTTCTCATACATTAAAATAGTTTTAAGTTTTAGCTTTCATGACTTCTATTGCTTATTCAAAATAAATGTTTGTGTAAACATACTTAAAATGCTGAACAACTTTGTCCATAAATGATTAAGTCTACATTCCTGTGTTTGTTCTTGTCATGTTATCCTCCTCTTAGTCACATTTATGAAAACAAGAACAATGTTGAAATCGGCCCTTTAATAAAGAAAAGAACAGTTAAAAAATGAGGGGTGGTTTACACAGAGGAATATGTCATGGAAATGTCTGTGGGTGAGACATAGCATGGGAAAAGTCTAGCAATAACTGTTTCAGACTCTGCTGCCAGCAAAAGTGCTAACTTCTCTGAACCAGCCATGCATTGTAATGAGAGGGGGTGGGAAAAGAAAGGATATGGCGCTGAGAAGACACAGAGTGATGGCAAGAACCATTGACCGGAGAAACACTGTGTGTAGGAGGGATAATGTAAAAAAAAACTGAAACAAACAAACCCAACAGCCAGCCAACAAACCCCAACAAAACAAAACCCAAAAAAACTACCCACCTTTTTGGGGGATGGAGTCAAAGTGAAAAGTCAGAGAGGACAGCTAAGATGAGATTAATAGCAAAAATAAGAAGACCCTGTAAGAAGGAGTAAGGACTGGGAAAAAGGCAAATAAGACCTCCACAAACCAAAAAGGATAAGAAAAGGGAGGGAAATGGAGGAAAATAGCACCAGAGGTGCATGCAGAGAGGTAATGTAGTGGAAACATATAAGCTTGGAAGAAATGAATCCTCTTCCAACCATGAGACAGTTTTTGTGGAGGAGCATTTTCAGGCAAGTGGTGTGGAAAACAATGGTTTCTTTCAGGAAATATATACTCTAACTGGAAGAAAACTAGAAGGCCAAGTTGGGAGTTGGAGAAAAAATTAACTAAGTGCAGAAAACACTTTGCTGTGATATAGAAGACTGGATGGGAAGGGATGAGGGGGGAAACCTGATATGAAATATAAGAGTAAGGTGTTTAGCAAAACAGAATAAGAGAAGAAAGAATTAAACGAATGAAAGTAAAGCGGCATTTTCAAGGAGGATAAATGAAGAGAAGATAGTTAGGAAAAGCGTTAGAAATAATGAAAAGGAAAAAGGTACAAATATAAAGTCAGCAGGAAATAGAAAAGTAATCTAAAAGAAAAATGGAGAAGAATGAAGAAAATGTACCCCCACATACAGCTTCATATCATCTAGTCCTTCAAGAATATGGCAAACCCACAAATTTTGTTCGGCTCATAAATGGGCAACTTAAGCCTGTTGAAGGTTAGAGAGGGTTAATACTCTTGTTCTGGCTCTTCCCTGCCTGCAGAGATTAGCATGGCTAGGGAAGTTGTTCTGAATTAAACAATTCCCCTGTCATCTGCAGTGTGTGTTGCAGCAGGGAGCTGTGAGTAAGTAGGTAATGTTGGCAACCAGTCTCTCTGGTGAGCAGTGGAAAGGAATTTTAGCTGGAAGCTGTTTTTTATGTTCAGTGCTCACATTCTGGGAAGGAATAGTTTGTTATGTTTCCTCTGAAGCTCTTAGCACACTTCTGAGTGCCGTAAAACAATTAATAATTATATATTAAAAAGCTGTAACTAAATTCCATTTATGGATGTCTATAAGCTACCTATTAAAGCAATCCTTGAATATTTTTAAATCTATTTAGATTAAGCATTAGACGCATCCCAGCTTCTCAAGTTGTCATTGATTATGTTTATTAGACTAACTTCTAAAAATAAGGAAGCAGCTTTCAAAAATTGCATTCACTTCATGAACCCACGAGGACAGAATGAAAATACAGTAAATGATACAGTGGCAAGTCGTTGATTGAGATCTTATAACTTAATTAATTCTGACAAGAAACAGGCAAATGCAGAAGTCCAACACAGACTTTTTTCTTTTCCTCTTTTTTTTTTTCCCCCCTCCTCTAAGCTTGGCTGCCACAGGAGCTTACTGTATTCAGAGTTTGAAATAGCACGAGACAGTATCTCTGTAGATTACTAGCTACTTCTTTCCTCACTCACCAGAGTTTCTAATAGTCTCTGTATATTTCTAAGATTATGAAACAGTAGTTACGACTAGAAAGGCAGCGTGGCATGTCTTCTAGTTGAAAATTATTAGTGTTTCTCTTCCTGGTTTCTTTCGTCAGGAATAAACCAGGAAACAAATGTTACAGATGGCTTACAAGGATGACTCTTGTTTTTCTTTTAATTTAGCATTACTTTGTTTTTAACAGTTCCCACAAATCATAAAACATATTTTTCAGAAATTTTTAAGAGCTTTAAGACTCAAACACATTGTATTGGGTCTGACTGGAACAGAGTTTATTTGGTCCTAATGCATCGGCTTACTGAGCTGCACTGCTCTGCATCATCAGAATCTTTCCTTGCGTTTGATAAGTCATTCAACTTTTTGTCTGAAACACTGAGCTGAGTTGTGCTGAGTGTACACAACTGGAGTAGATGACATTGTAGCCTTCTTGGACAAGGAACAAGCATGGTTGTTCATGGCTGATTTACCTGAAGTCTTGTTCAAACTAGAATTTGTGTGGCTGCGTTAAGGTTTCCCTGATCCCAAGCTCATATACTCAGCCTCATTGCTATCTTTATTATTACTGGCAGAGCATTGTATAATGTACATTTACATACCTTCTTGCATAGATCTGACTTGCATGTGCCTGCTCCATGAACACAGTGAGAGTAAGCTTAAACTGGAAAAAGAAAATACTGTGCAGAAGTACTCATAGCTGTCTGTCTGCAGAGGTTTAGATTAGCTAATACAGACCTTTTTATCTGCTGGAGGAAAAGTGAGAGAAAAGGGAATTTTTAGACATGGTTTGGCTTAGTAGGTATCACATGGTACTTCTCCTTCTATGTCAATGAGACAAGAGTCATACAGTCTTTTCTCCCTTTGTGATAAACTGTATTGCATTGTGGTGTGTTGTAGTTGTGGAGTGGCGTTTGCAGTCTAGACAGCTAAGCTATTAAATCAGTGATTATTTGGAACAACATATTTTCTGCATGCGGCCACACATGGAGTTTCCATAATTTGTATTCCCTTCATATAGCCTCAGTTTCCTGCATAATAAATCAATAACACTTTTCTCATAACTGATATTTTTTGATGCCATTACTATTCAAATAGAAGGGTGCACTATTTTCTAATAATTAAATCAGTTTCCTGTTGTATTTTGTTCTGGTGGTGGTTTTGTTTATTTCTTTGGTTTTACAGTTATGTTGTGTTCAGGATCTATTTTTTAAAGTCTTATCATTACTTCTGAACTTAATCTATTGTCTCAGCAGTGTGAGGTGAAACACAAATTCAACAGGGCATACTGTCACTTATGACTTTTCAGTAGTTTACAGTACTGTTAAATTTACAAGCTACTCAATAAGATAGGAAAGAAACAAGAATGGAATGAATTTAGAAATAATTTGACAAATTACATCATCTGGTATTATAATTTAGTTCCTAGACTCTGCAGTTATGCACAGCCAGTCTCCTATGCCTATATTCTTAAACTTTATTAAAAAACTGAAGTGTATTTTAAAAATTAAGATTCTTATAATATATAAACATTGTTTTCAAAAGTCTATAAACATACAGAAAAGTATACTGAAACAACTAATTTTTGTGGTTACTGTACCTGCAATGTTTGCATATCACTGGAGAAATACTATTAAGAAAATCCTTGCCTTTTGATGCAGCAGTATTGGTGGATTTTTCTATGGTGCTGTCTGTTCTTAGAGCTAGAAATAAAGTGCTGAATATCAGAGACTATACATAAATTAAATAATCCATCTTAAATATATTTCTTATTTTATGTATTTATAATTTCTTAATTTTGAATAATTTCTTAATTTTTTTAATCTCTAATTTAACTATGATACCAGAACAAATACTCTGAGTATTCAATGTGATGGTGAAAAAACTCTCTCAGCTTTTATTCCATTCTTTCCCCTCCCTTCCTCTTACTTTAAGCAGAGCATGAATCTATCGTTCAAAGAAAGATATGGTTGCTCTCCTTCAGTATATTTTGGGTGTTCAATTAGTCTTAGGGGTTTTTTCCTTTGGTACTTGTGTTCTTCCAATTTGTCAGCCAGTAGCTTTATTGGCTCTGCCATTCTGTTGATTATCTGTCTGTGTTGTTTCATTTTTCAAGATAGCGATTTGTTCTTCCATATCTAAGATACCTCCCTGTACCTCTGCAGTTGTAACGCTCGTCTTCCCTAATTTATTGTCCATTTGTATTTCCAACACGGTAAATTTTGAGTGCAGAACGGTGGTAGAATTATTACTGACTTCTGTGACAATTTATTTGCCTACCTATCTGAGAAGTAAGGAACTTATCCTGATCATTTTCTCTTTCCTGTGAACAGTATATATATATATAAAAGATTATATCAGTGATACTCAAAACACATCCTGAAGGCACTGGTAGCCCAGCACCTTTACCCTCTCAACTCATCTAATACTTTGAAGATTTTGTTCAATATGAGCAAATGCTAAGGCTTTTTACAGGCTTTTGAAGAGTTTCATGAGGTTGCCAGAGACAGTAAGGCAATCAGTATTGCAGCAGCTAATAAAGTTGTGTATTTCCTACAGCTAATAAAGTATGTTTGGGGAGTTCCTTACAGTAAGCAGCTATAAAACATAATTCTCCATGTAAGTGATTAATGTGGGGATGATCACATATGAATTACATAATTTAATGTATATGTGAGCAGCAAACCTGAGGCTTTATATATAATTCAAGGTTGATGCATAATCGAGTGTATTGGCTGATGTATAATAGACTACAAATTTATGATTTATAACTTCATTGTTACTGGAAACAATTCACAAATTTTTTGTGCATGCTGATCCAACTCAGTGTTCTAGCTACAATAGCATGTCCCACCTAAAAGTAATAAGATTGCAAGAAGTGGCCTCAATTCAAGGTTTTTTTTCTTTAACCATTATAGAAACTGGATTTTAAGTGAAGGGACTTAAACACTGGCTGCTATCCCCATTATCATTCTTAACAATGAAAGCAGTGGTAGGATTTTAGGAAAATATTCTTCCACAGGTGCATCACTGAGACATTTCAAAATTTTACTGGCAATACTGGAGGGAGCACTTTCCCCCAAATGAGGTTTTGATCCAAACACTCAGTTGGTATGAATCAGCACAGTTCATTGAAGAGGACAGCACAGCTCCAGTCTCTTTGAAGTTTTCCCTTGACCTGGTTGGAGTTATGGGTTAGGCTGCCTCTCTGAATGGAAAGTCATGTGAGATACTTATTGCAGGACTGAAATGCTTTTTAACAGTGAGCAGTACAGTTCGCAGATCTGTCTGTAGGAAATGAAAGGAAATGAAAGAAGAAGCAGTTACATGAAACTACCTGTGACTAACTCTCTTTTCTCCTAGTGAATCAGTTTACACGTACTTACTCAGAAACTACCGTGCTCATCGCTCACACCTGTTCCTGGTGCCAGGAATGCTTGAACCTGACTGTGATTTCTCCAGACAAATAATAGGGATATTAGGTACTTCTTGAAAGTTATTACGACTCTGTCTAGACAAGCACTTACCCATGAAGTAAGAAACTGCGGCTTTAAAGTCAAAGAGATTCCTTATCTTTTTAAGGTTAAGCAGGTGGTGAGGTGCCTGTAACATCTAGAGTGTTATGATTTCTTGTTCTCAGCACTTATGCTGCCTTTTCAGATGGAGGCACCTTTGCAGAATTTCCTTTGAACATATCCAAGTTAAGAAGGCGGCTGTATTCCCGAAATCAAGACCTGACGACTTACATTTCTCCAGTTCGAGAAAGAAACCATTTTAAACAAACAGAAATAGCTTTTAAATTTTCCATTGGCCTTCTATTTGGAGGTTAGTGCTACTATCTTATTAATGGAGTACAGAAAAAAAAAGTCCAAGCAAAACCAAGATGTAACAGTAGAGCCCATTTTCTTGGATTCTACCCCTTTAATTCAGAAAGGCATAGAAGTGTATGAGGTTGTTTTACTCAGCAAATTGTTCTGTTTTGAATTTGTTTTGTTATGAGCATGAGAGTGTCCCAAGAAACAGTAGATTTCTGCTGATTAGCTGTTCATATCTGGTTGTCTACACTTCCTGTCTAGTCAATGGGAAGACATAAACACATTTACAAGGGTATTTTTCTCACTCGTTCTAACACAGAGGTCTAAAATCAGGAGATTAACTATGATCTAAGACTACCCTCCTTTCCTCTCCATTGACTGTATAGCCGATACCTGAAGTAAGCTGAGAGAAATCCAAACCAAGATATCAGTATTATAGTTTTAGGTCTTAATTTTTTAAGACAAAATAGAGTATATATAATCTTTAAAAAAACCCAAGTATTTGAATGGGTAGTCTTAAAGCTAAAGTGACTTCTTCCAAGCACATTGTATGCCAGAAAAAGGAGCACTGATGTGTGTGAATAGGTTCCCTATTATTTTAGTATGGGATTGGTTGCTCTGACATGTTACACTAGCTTAATTACATGTATTTGTCTCTCATGCTTCTCCATGAACAAAACATTTAAGTAAAGCTTAGAATTTTTGTAGTGGAACTTTTATAAAATATATTTTATGTTTTACTTATAGAATTTTTGATTCATGTATTAGATCAGATTCACCTGTCAGCCAATGAATCCTTCATTACCGTTTTATAAGGCTTTGTAGAGTGCTCTGTGTATAATTATACTTTTTATAAACCAGCAAAAATGGTTCTCCTGTGGCCAGCTAAACATTTGTTGCATGTGTGTTTGGTGTATCAGGAGTTTCGTGTCTTGCATTTGTAGTTAAATATTTATATACATAGTTCTTTATAATAACTGAACTTGAAGATTGTTTGGCTTGGTTCAGATGATAAAAATAAATAAATATGATGAGAATTTGTTAATTAAGCCTAGAAAAGACCATCTTTTCTGTTGAAGTTATGTCAGTTTGAAATTATACCAAGTAAGATTTACTTTTGGGGTTTGTTGTTGTTGTTGTTTTGTTTTTTTAAATTATCTTTCACTTCAAAAATAACTGAATAGGTCTATCATTAATTAGGAATGATTCAATCCCAAGCTTAAATCTTATAGACAAACCTGTGGCAATCACGTGGCTGTCTTAAAAACTTCTGAATCAGCATCTTAATGGAAATTCTTTTTTTAGTCTAAACTGTAGAAAAAATGAAGTTGCTTCTGTAGCTATTTAAATGAAATAATTATTTAGGTTAAAGGAATGAAAAACATCCAGCTCTAAAACCTTTTCACAACGAAACAGTAAAGGTAGTGACTGAAAGACAATGGTGCAGAAAGTCCCAGTAATGAGTGTAAATCCCAGCTACTCTCTCAGTCACACATAGACACATGCTTACATACACAGTCCCCAGCATTAGTTACTGCACTTATATTCAGAAGAACTGTAAGCCTCTCTAAAGTTATTGATCTGCAGACTTTCTGAAATTAAACTGCCAGGTATCACTGTGTTCTTGATATGTTATTGATTTTCTTTGGAATGTTTTTGGGAAAAAAAAAGTGACAGAGCTGTAGGACAAATGGAAGGTCTCAGTTTTATTTAGTAGACAATTTGATTATGCAGCAGCTGACCACAACATTTTTGCTTCTTTCCCCAGCTTTCCTTTGAGAATTGCTGCTAAATGATGGTATTTTTAGGGGGTTAAATTGTCCTCCTGAATCATCAAATCTTTATTGATCTGATTCACAAAGGTTCTGAGCCCCTCAGGTGGCAGAACGCTCACCTGATGCTTTAAGGCAGTTTTGACTTTGCTTTACATCCTTCAGAGACTGATGTGTGTGTGGAAAGAACATCCAACACATCACAGACTTGCCTTTTGTTTATAGGCATTGTTCAATTCACAGGCCTGATACTGAATTAAGTCTCACTCATCTGTAGTTCTCAGGGTCACCTTTATAAAAAGATGAAGTTTCTTCACAACCAGTTTTTTTCACAACCTACTAAAAATTAGTCAAAAGGAAAGGGTAAAATTAAATACAAAGCTTTTACTACAACTTAAAATTTCTAGCAGATGTACGGATAGTAGTATCTTTGAAAGGTGATGTAACTTTTTAGTGTTCTTTCTGGAAGCATCTCTCTTTTATGGTACTTTATTGTCATAACTAATGGTTAGTGCTTCAAAAGTTTTTCCTTGAGTTATCACTATGTAAACAATTTTGTCACAATTTGGAAGGTTCTGTGCATATTCTTTGCCTTAAAGAATTCTGACATAGTTGAATAAATTACTGTACTTTGATGGGAAAAAAATTAAATCCACATGGTTAATACTTAAAATTCTTTCTTCAAAAGACTGCATTATTTTGAGAATAAATAACAGCTGTATCTGTTTTATAAGCATTCATTTGGTATCACTGCCCACAGAAGTGCTTTTACTTTCCAGACCAATTTTGATCTTTGTCAAAAGTGCAATTTCTTTCTAGTTGTTAGATAAGACATTGCTTGTTGATAAAACCATGGAGTACTGTACTTCCAAACTGAAAGGTTGTATGCAACAGTGGAATGCAGCAGAATCCTCAGATTCAGGCATCAGAAGCGGTGATAGGTCTACCCTTATAGTAAAATCTTGGATATTTTAGTTTCTGGCAGCGGTGCAAATTACATTGTTTTCAGTATTTGCTGTATGTGACAGTATGTGACAGAGGTTCATACTTTCTGAGAGCTTACGGTGACAGAATAGCTAATGGAAAGTTTTCTAAATGGGAAGGAATTGCCTTAAGTCTGTCTAAACTGGCCTTGCATTTTCCACAGGAGCAAAAAACCATTACAACTTGAACTTCTCCACCCATAGATCCCCACATAAAGACCTACGAAATCTTCAAGTGATAGCAGAGTTGTGGTCAAAGAGAAGTTTTAAGTTCCCTGAAGCAAAGCTTAACCTTTGCCTTGGTAATGGCCACAGCACATGTCTGAATACATATGAAAATTATAGTATACAAAAAGCATGGAAAAAATTTGAATATGCATAATATAACTCTGGAGAAGAACTTGAAGTAGTACATGTGGTTGTAATCTCTTTTTTTTTTTTCCTTGCATGCTGATACTCTGTTTTGAATACTGTTCTTGTGTACAGAGAGGTAATTTTTTTTTGTTATTTTGCTTTGCCTCTTACTCTAGTGGTAGGGACTTACACACAGTGCTGTCTCCTGGACCCTTTCTATTTTATTTTTTAATTTTAATTAGTTTGAAGCGACTGATCAATCTGTCTTACTAGCACATTTTCCTCATTGTAAGCAGTGATTTCTGAAGTTTCTATCTAGTGAAATCACCTAGCAAATCACACTTAGAAATAGCTTAGTCAAAATGCTGTCTCTGAATAAAGTATGTGAACTTTCTGAATGTATTTACAAATTTGAACTCTGAGTTGGATTTGTTTGTATTTAAAGAGCTAGTTGTTCACATAGTTCTATGGTCTGTATATAGAAGTGTCACAACCCATGCTGGACAGACCAGGGAAGGGTTGTGGTGAGTTCGGAATTCTATTGGGCTAAATTAAGGTGAAATGACACCAAACAATCAATTAAAAGTTGTATTTATGGCAGAAGCAGCCTGAACTCGGAAGGCATTAACAGTAAGTAAGTGGTGGGGTTTCTCACAAGAAGATTTGGCATGAAACTACATCAGTAAACCATATAACTCATGGTAATCATATACATCAATTCAGGGAAGACAATAAGGCGAGCCCTCCCGTTGGGTCAGGAGGTTCAGAGCAGACCCCCTTGCTCTCTAGACTCCTTCTCAGTGAGGAGTCCAGGGGCGGCTGGATCCACTCCTCGTCCCAGACTTTGTCAACAGGTTATGTCTAAAGGGATGAGGTGTGGGGATTATGGAAAAAAAAGAGGGAGAGGCAGAGGTTCGTTGTTGCGCAGAACTTGCCCCACCGCGATGTTGGAGACATTCACTCTTTCAATCCCTCACACGTGGTGTTGCTACGCAGCTTTGCAAGCAAGTTCCATTTCTTCCCTCAATCGCAAAAGCCAGGCCCCCGGTCTCTGTCCATCATAACGGGTGTGTGAGGCATTAACTCCATCCAGTCTCTCACAAGAGGTAACGCCTTTCTGCCTTTCTTACACACCAAATGTAATAGATTGTTTATCTTGGACTACTTTCCCTCTTGCTTCTCACTCTACACAATACAGTTTTATGAACTAATGTCAGATAAACTATTTTCACACATAAATTCAGATGTGTCTAAGCATATTGTAGAACTAGAACCAGTTTTAGAATTTTAGGCGGTCATTAAAATTATTTCATCATATAAATCCATTTAAACCAATTAGTCTCTCTATATTTTAATTCCTTTCTGTGATGTATGTCACTGATAATATTTTGATAATATTAGAAATGTGGACCATATTAAGAGTATACAATGTCACTTTTGAAGTTATAGCTAATTCTTTAAATAGCTGTCCTACATCAAGACTACAGTTATTTATGTCATAAGAAGATGTCTCATGATCCAGCTGAGTTAGAGTTGAAAATGGTTAAGTACAAGTGTTGCATAACTGTGTTACCCTTAACTTTGGTATGTACAGTTAATTTGTAAGAGCTGAATCACGTGCTCTTCCAATCCCTTCAATTTCTGGGCATGCTGTACAAGATATCAGCCATTCAATCTCTCTCCCAAACTTATAGTCTTTTGCTGCAGGGTAATTAATCCTTATCATACATTTTTAAAAGGTCAGTTTTTTAGGTCAGATAAGGAAATAAAAGTCAGTGAAGTGTTTTCTTTTCTTTCTTTTAGCATTAGCAAAAAGAACATTTCCTGCTTTAGAATTGCAGATACATTTAACTAATTTCTACATGATTGTATCACAGGCATTCCATTCTCTGATTACTCAAGTCTTCAAAGAAAAACACTATAAGGAAGAAAAAGGTGTCTTTCAAGAACCATTGAGTTGTTCATGCTAGTAGAAGTTGCAAGTATAATATGAGGGCAAAATCTACAAGTGCAAACATTGAAACACAGAAGTAATATATGATTCCTTTGCCCTTTAGTATACGGATGATAAAAATCTAAGACATCACCCAATATCCTGATATCCCACCTTTATTTTTATTCTTTTGCTTTCTGATGCTTGAACTATTTCTAGAAGAGAAGAATAATTTCTTCTGACACCTGGTGCTTGGTATATATTACTAATTCAAGGGTTTCAGAAGGACTGAAGTATTTCTTTCAAAAACAAGGAGATAAAGAGGGTGGATAAGTGCAACAAAGAGAGATGGGCCATGAGAGTAGTTTACACCAACTTTTATTTTGGTAGCCAAGCTGTCGATAAAGTCAACATTGTGAAGGAGTTAAGTTTAAAGTGTATGCAATGAAGGTACATTCTACCTGGAAAAAGGAATGTATCTACTGTTTATGACTCTTAAAAAAGACCATAT
The DNA here is from genome assembly GCF_000737465.1 of Haliaeetus leucocephalus. Lineage (NCBI taxonomy): Eukaryota > Metazoa > Chordata > Aves > Accipitriformes > Accipitridae > Haliaeetus > Haliaeetus leucocephalus. The sequence continues at coordinate 4,795,989 of NW_010973062.1, forward strand.
TAAAAAAAAAAAGTCAAATATTTAAACTGAAATCTGAAATTTAAACCAAACCCAAACCAATTTGCCTTGTCAATAGTCTTGCTCCCCTCTAATAATCAGATTTGACCAGTAAACAAAACAAAACGGAAAACTGTAAGGGAGCATTAGTCTGCAAGTAAAGAATAACTTGAAATTTTGGAGGGCTTGTAATCAACAGAACTGTATTTACTGTAGGGGAACTATAACAATATGTTAAATAAAAATGGAGGAGTGCAGTGTTTCTGATATAAAAGAGATGATGATGACAAGGTTGTTATGATTACAAGACAAAACAGTTTATAAAAAGATTATTGACATTGAAGACATATTTAGAGAGATATTTATATAGAGATAGGAAAGGTTAGATGGAAAGCATGCTATCATATATATAAGTGCACAAGATTTTATGTAATGATACTCTGCCTCCCAAATAGTATTAAAGTCAATTTAGCTCAATACTTATATTTACTGAATTGATATAACAGGTCAACAGTGACCACAGATAAGGTGAATCAGATAATACAGTGATTCTGTTAGTTGTTTTTATATAAGCGTGGTTTCAATATTTTTGCTTCTGTAAATATTTGGTAGGAATATCAGGACAGTTTATTAACACACAATGCAAAATGTATTTCCCACATTTGTAGTGGGAAAAAACCCAACCCACCCCCAAAAAAACCCTGCCCCAACTCCCCCCCCAATAATTTGTTTCTTTGAGAAGTGATCAAACTCTCCTTAATTACAAGAGTGCAAACTCCCTTCACCTGCATTTATTTTCAATGGCCCCTCCCATGTATAATGTAATTGGAAAAAATAGTGTTATAGAAATGCGTAATCTTCTTTAGAAGTAGTAGTCAAAATTTTGTTTTGATTAGTTGCAGATCTATTCCTTTTCCTATCCACTTGAAACAGAAAATAATACTTTCTGTTGTGGAAGGCTAGCACAAGTGTATCTGACCTAAATATAACTAATGAGCACCGACATGAAGAAGGCATTAAAGATGAAGCTTGTGGATGACAGAAAACATTTGTTGCAGGTTAATAATCTTCCATTGATTGGGTTATTGATGCTATTCCCAACATGTGAGCATGACAATTTACAGGAAAATTAATACTTCTTTGTTTCCACTCTTAAATAGTAGTACATCATTGACACAACAAAAGAAAGGGTTGATATGCCACCTGGGTAATTTATCTGCAGCTCCATTCCTATGGATCACAGCCAAGTAATTAATCTTTTACCTAAGAGAGAGTACTACTGATATTACTAAAACATTGGAACAATAATCATTTTTATATAAGGAAAAGAAAGTACCTGTTTTAGGGGGGGATTAATACTTTGGCAGAAGTATGGAGAAATGGAATTTTGCTATCAGTGTATCAGGTGTCTCATTAATGGATATTGCTACCGTATGACAGACACACAGATGCAGGAACTGAACCTGGATGAACATATACTAAATTTGTAAGTGTTGCAACAATAAGATTTGTAGAAAGTTTCCTACTTTGTATGCGGCATGTACTGCATTCAGTCTAATTGGTTTTTCATGGATTTGGAGACACATTCTACAGATAGGAGTGCATCTGTTTTCCCCAAGACACACATTATTCTGATTAAATATTTGAAATTAAGATGGAGTGATTTCATGTGTTAGTTTTGATTATGCTGGTTGGTTCAATGAAAAAAAAAATTGGCAATCTCTTATAAGTGTTTCAAAAATCTGAAGTGGCATGACTTTGTGATTAAAATAGTTTAATTAGCATTTCCTGAAATACTAGGAATTAACCAAAGAACCAGAATTACTCTAAGAATTATCTGAAAGTTTTACACAAAAAAGGTGGGTTTTTACATTTGTGCTTTTTTTTTGCCTTTTCTTTTTTTTTTTGCATACTTGTATCAGTAAGAGACCAAAGTAGTTAATTCTGTCTCTATAAGTGAGGTAAATTTTCTATTTAATTTGCAATGTGTGCTGATTTCTAAAATGTGGCTTTGTATTCTTTACAGTCTCTCTGTCTGAGAGTTTTTGTTTAAAAAATATTTGCTGAGTGTCTACTAGAGGATCTATTAAAAAAGCCAAAGCAGAACAAACTCAAATTCCTCTACTTTCAGAAATAGAATCATAGGATAGTTTGGGTTGGAAGGGACCTTTAAAGCTCATGGAGTCCAACCCCTGTGCAATGAGCAGGGACATCTTCAACTGGATCAGGTTGCTCAGAGCCCCGTCCAACCTGACCTGGAATGTTTCCGGGGATGGGGCATCCACCACCTCTCTGGGCAACCTGTGCCAGTGTTTCACCACCCTCATCATAAAAAATTTCTTCCTTATATCTAGTCTAAATCTACCCTCTTTTAGTTTAAAACCATTACCCCTTCTCCTATCGCAACAGCCCCTACTAAAAAATTTGTCCCCATCTTTCTTAGAAGCCCCCTTTAAGTGTTGAAAAGCTGCTATAAGGTCTCCCCAGAGCCTTCTCTTCTCCAGGCTGAACAACCCCAACTCTCTCAGCCTTTCCTCACAGGAGAGGTGTTCCAGCCCCTGATCATCTTCGTGTCCCTCCTCTGGACCCGCTCCAGCAGGTCCATGTCCTTCCTGTGCTGAGCACCCCAGAGCTGGATGCAGCACTGCAGGTGGGCTCTCAGGACAGTAGACTAGAGGGACAGAACCACCTCCCTCAACCTGCTGGCCACATAGAGTTAGAAAAAAAAATGTTATTATGACTATTAGAAAAATCAATACCAAAAAGAGATTACTGACCTTTCCATTGAGCAGTTCTAGAACCCTCATACTTGAAAGTAGGAATTTGACATTTTCCCATTATTATTTTTATGTTGGGAACATGTTTTACTGCCCTTATCAAAATCCACAAAATATTGGCCAAATGAGAAGGTGCTGAAAAAAAGGAGTTTGCTGGTGTTTGCTGGAGGCTTCTGAGACTTTTGCACCAAAGATCTCCAAAGTCTGCAATGAGGTGAGCTCAATTTTTCTCTGACTGTTCCTAGCAGCTTCAAGATACGTAGCATATAAACATTGAAAACAAGAGGAGGAAGTTGCCCTCTGTTACCTGCAGAGTCCAAGAAGTATAAGCTGGTTTGAATACAGAGTAGAAAGGAGCCAAGGTTGGAATGAAGTTTGTAGTACAAAGCCTGAGTGAGGATCTGGCATGGGAGATCAAGTACAGGAAGATGGAGGAGAATGCTTAGAGAATTAAATTAAGAAGTAAACAGAAACATTGCATAAGGAAATAACAACTGAAAAATGGATGTTGAAGAAAGAAGATGTATGGCATTGGGCATCAGATTGGTGGTAGGAATACAGGCAGATTTATAAGAAGCCAAAATACTGGTCCTTTCCCACCATGTCCTTCAGACAGTCCAGCCACATTAGGCAAAGATCATATTAGGTGAAGACCTCTGTTTCTGTGTTCTGGCTGGTGCTTTCTAAATTTTTTTTCAGGTAATATGCTCTACTGCTCTGTTGGCAGGTAATTGCTTTTAAAAACAGATCTCTTCTCATCAGTGAAAATTCCTACATGTTGTTTTGAATCATTTTCTTATTAAATACTTGGGTGTTTTTAAAGCAGATTTGCAGTATTGCCTCACATCTGAAAATAAAAATGGTATAATTAAATGTTTTGGAAAGAGCAGATCAGTTTTGAAAATTAAGACCTTGTGGAATTTCAGAAGTATTTTCTCCTTGCTTTCTATATATATGATACCCTCCATGTTTTGGATTAGGAGATCTGAAAAAAAACCAAACCCCACCTACTGACCTGTTAGATTACTTGTTTAATATTTCAACTTGCATCAGAAGTAGACTGCTGTTGAGATTTCATAGTATGTTCTGGCTGGTTTAGATGGCTGGCTAGTATTGAACTTTACTAAATTATGAGGTTTTCTGAGACAAGAAGCCTGGAGGAAGCTATGAATATAAGGGCAAGATATATCTCACCTAACTTTAGCCACTTCAGAATCTTGTCTGCTCTGTCTTTAGTTCATAGAAAGAAATAAGCATATTCCCAGAGCAAATTATTCCATACAAAGGCAATCATTCACTCTATTCTAAAATTGCATGAATCATTGCTTGGATACGATTCAAACATTTCCCTCTCCATTGCCATGAGAATCAGCATGAAGTATATTAGCATAAGGTAAAATATTAGGAAAAACACATCGAACACTACTGTGCTAACTGCTTTTGGAGGAATTTACACTTTGAAAGGGGCTATCTTGCTGATTAGAATACAGCGTATCTGTAACTAGCAATGTTTTTATAGAAATAATTATGCTTACATGTTATTTCTGTTTAGCATGATAATTGGGTTCTGGAGATGAAGACAAACCTTCAGTAATCTCAGGAGGCAAAATCTCTTGGTTTGACAACAGGCTACTTGCATAGCTGAACCATTTTATATCTTGTCAGTAGACATATTTTAAATAAGAAGTCTATCTACCTATATAACGGGTAAAAAGAATATAATTTAGCATATTTTTAGTAGGTGTTTAATTGAACAGTGTCTAAATTTAGATACAATGTTCTCCAAAGAGGAAATAATCTTTGTGGGTTTTGTCCTTACAATAAACAGTTGCCATAGACAATCATGCTATTCTCTTCTGAATTATTTTTATTGTGCTTATTATCATCCATAAATATTTTTTTTAGGAAACATTAATACTCATTAGTGCTACTGCTTGCTATTGGTAGCACAGAGACTACTACCAATGTTGAAAATGGCAACTAACAGATCGACGCATCATCAAATTGTCAGTGATGAAACCGTAACAAAATTCAGGTCAATAATTTTGCTGCAAACTAATACTCTCTGAAAGTTACCAGGTTCTGAACTAAGAAAGATGTTCAAATTAATGGAAGATACAAATCTGTGCTTTGAGAGCTATTTCATGTGTCTTTCACATTTTTGAAATTAACATTAGAAGATAGAAGAGTGTACCAGTCAGGAACAACTGCTGCCCTACTGAAGCATGTCTTTTTTATATACTTAAATTATTCTTTTTTTTTTTTTCCTAATTTTTCCCTGCCTTCTTTCCCCAGTATCCAAGTATTGAGATTTCTTTTTGTGAATTACACATGTAAGTATATTGACAGGCTGTAGGAAGGATACAAATTCAAGTATCTAGCAGTAGTAGCAAAAGTATTAATGCCAATTACATTGTACACTCTAGACAGAAAACTCTTGGAATGTCTTAATGAGAAAGAGACAGGGGTCACTGCTTTACCTGGTAATTTAGGATGATGCATTTTGGCAAAACCTGGATGACATAATTCAACAGATGCTTCAAACACTTCATTAGATATAGCTAGATGCTTCTGCTATAGAAGTTGTTTTATAGTTGTAATATCCTTTCCAGAGGTAGACAGAGTCAAGTCACATTCCTTTAATCTTAACTATGGTTACGTGAAAAGTAAAAGTGCTGCAGATATTCTATTTGCTAAAAGAAATATATTTTGTTTGGTTTGGCGTTTTTTGGTTTTTTTTTTCATTTTCCTTCATTATTAAAAAAATTACCAGTGCAGTGGGTCAAGCCACTACATTCATAACACACTTGAATTCTCTTGTTGAGAGAGGTAAAGGAATTAAAACCATATTTAGAACTGTCCTTTTTTCATTATACATATTACTTTTAAAATCAGGTAATTATTAAGTTTCTTTTGCAAATAAAGGGATAATGGCCGCTTACAAGTTCCTAGTTGATCAGCTGTCATAATTAAAATCTTGTAATTTTGGGGTGGTGGTGGGGAGGATTGAGAATGTAAATATTTGCCTACCTAAAGCTCTGACCAGAATAAAAAAAAAAAAAATAATAAAAGTCATGATAACTGTATTGGTTATATCTGACGATAATGTCATGCTATTGTACCATAAATAGAAAAAGTCAATCCCCTTCTGAAAACACAGTATAAAAATTCCAACTTTACATTTCATGAAGACATTCTGTAAAAAGTGTCTGTTTTTTTTTATCTGCTTCCCATCTAATTCCTATCTTACCTAATTTTGTGTAAGTAATTAACTGGAAGTCAATGCATGTGATGTTGAGCAGGTGATGCGTGTGTCAGTGTACTGGTAGGAGGGGAAGGAGGGACAAGAGGTTGGAATATACAGAGCACCCTGAATGTTCAGGCACTGACAGCTAGCAGAACTGACTGAATTTTTAGAAAAAAAAAGAAAAAAAAAGTTAAAAAGGTGTGAGCTTGGCATTACAATTGTTAAATGTATATTTTATTTAAGTTTTGTATTATATTTTTTCAAAAAAAAATCACAAATTATATTCTTGTCTTCTTTGTTATCTATGATTTTATTACAGAATTTCTATCCAAAGTTAGCCAAGACTTTGTCTTTTCAATTCTTCCTGTGAACCAGAATATCCTCAGGCAGTGGAATAGTAATCCAAAGCAGAAAAAAACAGAAAAACCTTAATTTCTTAGAGTATGTCTGTGCATTTTCAGGATTTACGCCACCAGACAGCCCTATAAGGAGGACTGCTGCAGAGACATAATAGTTTCAGCTGATGGTTCAGCAGCAGGGAACCCACATGTGCTGGGAGTCCCAGTAAAAATGAGCTGTGAAGACGTTCAGGGATCTGGCTTCACTGTCTGATGGTGCGATATACCCTGTTGACCACAGCTGGGTTGGATTGAGTATCCAGGTGGACTACAGCCAGCTGGTGATGGGAAGGTCTGGCTCTCAGGCAGATCTATCAAAGGGAAATCTCAAGTCCAGAGAGCCACAAATTTGAGGGTTTTCGTTATATTTTATTGGATATTTTGGGGGAACCAGTTTGGGCTCATGATTCAGCACTTCTGCCACTCAGTCCTCGGTGACACAATTACATCTTCCATTTGTCTTGTTGAACTATCCAGGTTTTTTTCTCTTGGTTTGTTTTTTCTACTTGGGATCAAGTAGGATGGGCTCAGTTAGGAACAAGTAGGAAGGCGTCATTTATAGTTATTTGTGGTAACTACCTAGTCAAACATAAAAATATCCTCTTCATTTACATTTTATTGAACAATATACACAAAAGGAGAATTAATCTATGCTGGACTTCCTTGTCTTCCTAGCCTTTTCCCCTTTCATGTCACTGAAAATAAGAGCAAGGAACTAAAACCTTGGCTTTATCCAAGTAACAGAGAATGCAGTCATAGCAATTTTAATGTAAGTGGTTTTAAAGTATGTCTCTGCACATTCCTGTTCATAGCTATCCCACTGGAACACATGGAGGTCAGTTCTAATTTATGTCAAGCTGCTGTGGTCACAGAGAGCTGAAAATAAAACCCAGCACCAATAGAAAAGGCTTTTCTTTACTTCTCGGGGGGGGGAATAAAAAAAAAAAGAGTGAGGTGAGAGTCTTTGCGGGAGGTCTATGCACTGGATATTTATCCTTGCTCTAGGGTGATCTTCCTTAGCTACCCCATTTACATCTAAATATAAAATATGTTTGTCAGTCTTCAAAATATGTTTCTACCAAAACTGGCTACTGAAGTCCTCTCTCAAACTGAGCAGATAATATAATTCTTCGAAAATTTCTTTCTATAACTCTAGCCACAGAAGACATAATATCCTGTCCCCCACATATTAAATTGGACTCTTAATTGTGTCAGGACAGAGAAAATATGATACCAGTAACTCACAGAGAGACCACCTGATATAAAACTTTGTGTAAGGGGGGGATTTTTTTTTTTTTTTTTTTTTATTAAATTCACTTTTACAAAATCTGGCAGTAGTTCAAATTACTTGAGCATCAGTGGACAAGTGAATGTATTAGTCATGTAGAGGGGATAATGCCTACCCTGCCTTTAGCGTGTAGGTTGTCCGCATTCTGCATTAGATTTAGTATTCAAAACTACTTTATCCTCATCTTTGTTATCAGCCTGTGTATAGTAGTACAAATGTTTGTCATTGTTCAGTATAATTCTTCATTTATTAAAATCACATTGGAAAATTAAAGCCTTTCCTCAAGCCTGAACAAAAATATTTCCAGTTCCTGAAAAGTCCTTTCACTATGGCAGGAGGTTTTAAAAAAGTAATTCATATTTATGTTCCTTTCAGACAAAATTTCTTGAGAAATGACAGCTACTGTGGAACTGGAAACTTTATCTTCCTGTCAGAGCTGATGCAGTAAAGTCAGCTGAACAAGATAATAACATATCTCTTGTAAAGGTGGAAGGTGAGTCAGTGCACAGGGGAAGAAAGATGAAAGAAGCCTTCAATCTCAAATCATTTTGGAACAAGCAATGACGTGTTAGCCAGTCTTAGCTGGCTAACATGATGAGTGCCAGGTCTAAGAATATTGGATATGTAGGTAAAGTTAAATAAGCTGGAACTGAAACACAGAAAAATCCCCCCAAAGACATTAAAACTATACCTCTTTGGTACTATAAGGAATATTTTCATTTTGAGAATGGTGCTTGTATTATTAAAATATATTATCCATGGGATACACTTGAAAATAATTTAAAAAAAGAACTAGTAAGTGTGATTTTTTCCTTTAATAGTAAATGGGAAAAAACATTAAATACATTGGGGAGAGATTTTAAAATATCTTAAATAATTAAAAATCTCATTATAGACACACTAAATGTTGTATATTTTTGGAAGTAAAGGTTTGTCTTGGAAAGCTAATACATAACTTTTGTAAGCTTTCTGAACAAGTGATTTCCTTAATGTTTCCTGACTATTGTGTATAAAATGTAGGAAAAATTGCTGTGATTTAAGTGGAACAGTATAGGAAATTGGATGATCTTGTTGCATTCTGCTGTGAATTTTCTTAAGCAGCAATATACTTACTCATTTTCTCCGGTGACCTCATTACTCAAGGCCGTGAGTAGGTCAGTCTCTGAGAATTTATCCTAGAAGGCTAGAGTCGATCTTTATTTTCTTTTTCCTGTCTGTTAATGTCCATTAAACAGAATTCTCTTCAGAAGTTGAGAATCTGCTCTACTCTTCCAGGTAAACCCTTGAGCATACTCTCTAGAGTTCACTGGCCTGCTCTTAATTTTCCCTCACATGACCTTGAATTCATTCAACGGAACCATTCATTCAGAACGACACCTTCAAGTTTTAAATCATCCAGAGATACCTCAGCCCCATATAAATTCAGATAACCTATATGGATAATAAAAAGCACTGTCTTTCAGTCAACAGGACAAGTTTACCTTTGGGAAAACTAAATGAGCAAAATGAAAAATCAACTGGCTAACATTAGATGTTTACAAAATGCATTTGTTGTGGTTAAAGAAAAAGGCTGTTTAGAATTTATACACTGAGGAAGTACCTAACAAATGGTGCCATGATTAATTCCTTCTTCCACTGTCATTGCAAAGCCAGAATTTCATATGTGTATGATGATTTTCTCTCTCCTCGGCAATTATGTCTTTTTCTGTCATGGTACCATCTAAGTCTCTCCTCAGACAGTGATGTTTTTATGTTTCTAAGTGTTTGGAGGTTTTGGTGGTTTGGTTTGTTTCGTGTTTGGTTTTTTTTTTCCCCCGTTTCTCTCCAAATCTATGGTATAGGAGAAATCATTAGGATTTTGTTGTTTTTCCTTCCTCCTTGTGCATCAGCTGTATAAAAATGCTCTTCTTCTACCTGAGGCTGCATAGCTCCTCTCACGTCTGGTAATGCAAAGTGAAAGGTGACAGTCATTTTTGAAGCAGCTCATCCAAACCATCCTGAGGGAGCCAGCCCAGGGGGGGCTCCTGGAAAAACAGCACCCAGGAGAAGGCGACATGAAACAGTATGGCAGCAACAACTGGTTCACAGTTATGCTTTCTTATGGACGAGCCAATCGAGAAGAAGCAGGGATTGTTTTATGAAGCAAAAGATCTGATAAAGATGTGCAGATTGTGTACACTTTCTATATATCCTATGTACAGCCGCGTTTTGGAAAGAAAGCGGGGAGGCACAACCTTTGGATTTTGTAAGTCACTAAAATCAGTTGTGTTGCCTTCCCATTTTTGGACCTGTATAGAGAAAATTGTATTTGTATGAGTTTGGTGAAAACTAATGGTTTATCTTCTCTGAGTGGAAAAAGGAAAGTATACTGCCAAGTTGAGGAAGCACTGTTTTTTTCTTGTTTTAAAAGTTCTCCCTGTCTCTTTGTAATGTGTTTTACAGAGTAAGTGGTTTTAGACATCTGTGGAAATCTGCAGGTGGTAAAGGTTCAAAGAGTTTCTGTGGATACATTACTCTTTATTCTTATTCAAATGCTAGAAAACAAATATGAAAATTGACATTTTTTCTCTGTCTTGTTTTTAAATGTCTAAAATGAAAAGGAACAGAAGATGGCATGGACTGTTAGAAGAAATTGAAGGAAGGAATGTGGCTGTTCATGAATTTGATGATGTGGAATTCTAACTACACATAATGCCATGATAGATGAACACCTTAAAACCCAGTTTATTTTCTTATTTAAAAGAAACCTTTTGGAAGCAGTTTTTTTATCCTTCTCTAGAATGTCCTGTCTGGATTATTTGACTGTTCTCTTCTTTAAATAGGCTTATCTGCAGACATACAAAATATGGTTTCATAAAATATTCTAGAAATATTTTAGGAAAATCTGCCACAGTAAAATTGCCAATTCTTTCTTCCATACCTGGATAATTTGGATTAATATTTGAACTTCTAGGTACTTAGAATTAAAGCAAAACATAAGTCAGACCCTTTTTTCCATATTTCAAGCTTATTGTGCAACACACGGTTCAGTCCACAGTTCAGAACAAGGTATCCAAACTATCTTAGCTTTTGTCACTAATCTAAATAGGAAAAAACTAAGAATAGTATGGCTTCCCGCTGAGACAGCAAAAGGTAAAAAGTGATTGTTCTATTTCATAAGAAACCTTGAAAGTTGCTGTTATTCAAATACTGAGAAAAATTCAAAGCTAAAGTTAATGAGCAAAGAAGTGTGTATTGCACTAGAGAAATCCACCAAGTTTCAGTGTTCAGAGGACTCAGTGAGATTTGAAAGACACGATTTTCCTCGGTCTACCTGGAGCTGATGAGAAGCTTGAATTTCTCTCTGCCACATCTCATCTGAGGCTCCGAACCACTAAGGAAATTAATGTTACTGCAGGGGCAGGAGTTTTCTGTCTCAGTTTGACTGGAGAGCTTGGATATGAGAGGGAAAATTTAGTGTCAGTAACCTGGCATTTTTAAGAAAACAGTCTGTCCAAAGCTCCTGAGAACTCCAGTTTCTAGCACAGCACTTTGTGTATTTTATTTTGAAATGTTGTGCTGGAGTAGTGGACCTATTTAATAATGGTAATTACACAATTCAATGTTTGGATTAGAAATACATTCCTATTTCAATGTTACTGCTCTTTTCCAGGTTTTTATTTCCTCCTGCAAGGAAGGGCATGGCTGGTCATTTAGATGATATGGTTTTTGTCCTCTCTTGGATCAGTGACTTAACCATAGGATTTTCATTTTAAAGAGGACTCACAGGTCTACTACTGCCAACAATAAGATGACCTGGTAATATTCAGAGTTCAAAGTTTAATTGCAATAGATCAATCATTGCAAAGTTCAAAGAGCATTATTAAGCAAGCTGCATATTCTAGGTCTTGAGGCAATATAGGATTAATTGTCAGGAAAACAGTGGAAAAGGAAAGCACTTTAATCTTCTTGTCCTCAGTGTGACATATGTCAAGTTTCCAAATATGCAACATGATATCATAGCTGCAGGAAGAAAGTCCAATTTATCCAAGGAGAAGGTGCAAACTGACCTGGTGGAACTTTGGGGTTTTTATTTGGAAGTTACGAAAACCAGTAATATTTAAAGGTGCAGTATCCAAATTTTCTTCCAAATTTTGGCTACAAACTCTGACAATATTTACTGATACTAATTCTTTTATTCTTCTCTTGCTCAGATAATTAAGTATTTCAGAATATTAATTCTCTTTGAAAGTTCATAATAATGAATTCATAATAATGAATTGAGGTTGAATTGATCTCAGTATCAGAAAAGAAATTGCTCTGTTTCTTACAATGAATCACATCTCCCACACCTGTGAATCTTCTGATGTGTGTCTAAGCCAACTTTTGAACTAAGTATGCTATACATGCATCAAACAAAGCTATCCTCAATTAGTAAAAGAGATGAAAGCTTAAAAAGCCTTGACTTTGGGAAGATACTGATGAAATTTGAATCAACTTTTCCTTTGTTTACTTTTGCTTTGTTTTGTTTTCTTCATGACACCTGGGATTATCCATTATGCATCGAACAAGCATTATGGTTTTCTAAGGTAAAATCCTGTGACTGACATCCCCAGAAAATGAAAATGAACCAGAAATGTCAGATTCTTGGGTAAAAAAAGAAAAAAAAAAGTTATACACAGTTGTTCATAGATCTTATGCAATCACTTACAGAAGTATGAATAATTTTCCAGGCTACTAACAAAGTTTTAGCTGCTCTAATATGTTGACGTATGGGTATCACTTTTAAAGAGTGATGGAGAAAGTCCAGAAGTAAGTAATATGAATGATCAGTGAAACAGAACAACTTATATCTGAGGTATACTTGAAAACAGGAAAGAGAACTAAAGCTATGACTGCATTAATATTCTAACATATTTTGCACAGACATATTGATCACTCTAGTATGTACTAAACCCAAAACACAGCAGATGGAAGCTGGGGCAGGCAAAATGTAAACCAAAGCTCTACGCTTAATATTGAACACGCTACTTCATGTTCACGGGCATAAAATCCAGTGGTCATTTGCTAGTTTTTTTTTTTTAACTGAGAACCTATGTAATCACTGTGTGAACATTTTTAGTCATAGAATAGAATATCTCTGATATCTCACAACAAAGTCAGACCAGGCTGGTGTAAAACATCTGTGGATTTGATTTAATCTAGCTTATTTTCCTTCACACTAAAATGGATTTACATCATCAATTATACCTAAGAAACAGTTTAAGAAGCAAGTACGTCAAATTGTTGATGACTTCCTCTCAGATGAAATGGGGCATCTGACTTCATATGTATTTTTAGTCCCCTGAGAACGGTTTAAATGAAATGGTTCAAATTGATTTGTTTGACTTGACTTGGAAGCTAACTAGAATCACTCAGGGGAGAATACCCATTCTCAGCCTCTCAGGAGGTTATAACAAAATTCTAGTAAGTATTATCTTCTTAAACTACTCTTAAGACGAATTCATTTAGGTCTGCTGGGTTATGAAGAAGGGTGAACTCAAAGGTGAGAAGTTTATATACAGCAGTGAAACACAGAAGAAATGTTCCTAAGTGCTACAGTAGGAATGGACAAACAATGATACTCAGTGTGGCAATGACAACGGTGTTTTAGTTGCAATGCTTGATTTTAGGATCAAGAGTTTACCAGGGATGTTATATGGCTTGAAAAATGCAATAAAACCCTCCAAGTATGCATAAGGTTTCAGCAATAAAGAAATATATATAAGATATATTTTTTTTCCTACATATAGGACAAGAAGTAATGGTCATTTGTTTCAGCAAGACAGAAACATGCTTCCTGACTTTTCAACTGGAAGATCTTTGTCTCCGTGAGTATTCTTCCTCTTGCTGTATGCTTCAAAACTGTACAACGTGAGAATGTTAAAGCTTTCAAAGGCTCTGTCTGTACAAAAGCTATGGGGCGCACAGCATGTTGCATAGTGATATGTAACGATGCTGAGAAGATCTCACAGGTCATGTGTCCTGTTGTAAATGCTGGAGGGAATTCCGGTGACTTGCACTAAAGACAATGACTTACCCATTGTCAAAGCTGTCCCTGCTGACAGTGCATAGGGCATGCAACACGGAGGCCATAGAAATTAATCTAGTTTGCATATAATCTAAGCTAGGTTATTGTTATGGAAGTTGCTCTCAAGAACAGCTTGTTATGTCAGTGTAGGTGCACTTAGTCTTGCCCAACACATTGTGTCAACCCTTAAGAATCAGCTACTTATTAGAGAAAATTTAAACAATTATTGATCATGAATGAGCCGCCGGAGACATAAAAGGCTGTGAAAGACATTTGCACAAGGTCTGTATTATCATTTAAACAGTAGATATACATTTTTCACAGCACATTGCACTTGAATTAATAAAAATCTTGTATCAAATTACTTGTCTAAACAGGAGTCAATAGTCAATTTTTCTCTGAAATATGGCTTCAGTTATTTTTACTACACATTTCACCCATATAGTGTGAAATTGCAGTTTGAAATGACTTCCCACAACATCACAAATTCAAACAAACAAACAAACAAACAAACTTAGAGTAGAAATATACTTTCGTTACTCAGTGTGTTAACTTTATAATACCAAATGGAATTTAAACTATAATAATTTTAATTAACTTTTAATATCATTTTAAGAGCCCAAACAGAGCTTGGGAAAATATTCTTTTGACAGCATTTTTTAAGCTTAAACTATGCATTAATTTTTGAGAATTAATGTACTTAAGTAAGAAATCTATTCCAGCTGAGTAGTCTTTCTAAGCTTGTTTAGGCAGAACATGTTTGCAATAAAGTTAGAACCTCTTTTCTCCACAACAATTAGATTTGCAATGGTAAAGTTAATGTACACCTAACTCTAAACTAATGATGTGTCTGCAGAAAGTATTTTAAATGGCATTATACACTGCGTCTGTTGTCTGAAAGTGGTTATTTGAATTATGGCTCATTTCTGCAGCATAGAAGCTTGTAAAAAAGCACAAGAAGACCCAAACTCAAACCTGTTTTTGTTTTTTGTCTCTGATCTAATCATTAATTAGGGTAGTTTGAAGTTTCAGTAGGGCACACAGAGACCATTTTAGAGGGTGTTTTAAATGCTGTCATTAAATTGTAGGAGCAATATTCTAAAAAAATAAAAATCTTAATGGAAAAAAATCTTGCTATACCTATTTGGCCAACTGCCTTCTTGTTTTACCTCCCATTTTCACAGCTCTGACATGTAGCAGTGCATATTTTAACATAAAATAGCAAGTCTGAAACTCTGACATGCTGTATATTTATTCTTGTGTGAAGTAAAACTCTTTTTCTTTTAAATAGTACAGATGATTATATCTATTTTTTTTCAAATGAAGTGTTTCTTTTAAAGTGTAAGGTTTATTTTCACACTTCTGATTGCCAGAGAAGCAGGAAACACAGAGCTGTACATCAGACATTTAAATCCAGACATTATGCAATCATGATAACAAGGATTAATAAAGATTAATTTAGCTCCCACTTAAAAGCCCTGGTGTTTCAGAAGTACAACTGTCTAGCTTGTAAAAGGGGAATAATTATAATTTCCTTTTCAAATGTGCCTCTTTGTTGCATAGCAGAGAGTTGTCCATGATTCAAAGATTATTTGTGCCAAACTATTCTCTAGCAACTTATTCTTTAAGATGTAGTTGTTCAAATCACACAACAGTTAAAAAAACCCCAAATACCCTGAATAGCTTATTGCTGTTTCTTAGGTGCATGGAACAGACTTTATTTAGCTGCAATGCAAAATTTCATTTTCTTCATTGCTCAAAACTGTAAATGATACAGTCATAATTTCCAAAGACCTTAATTTTAAGAGTTCAGTCCTTTTGAAGAAGATAGCTATTGATGAATATAATAATTGTGTTCTATTAAAACTACTTGGGAAAATAGGATTTCTGTACAACTGGACGCTATGTGAGAAAGTAACAGGTGGCCACAGAAATAACATTTCATGAGAACTATGTATGCTTGCAAACAGGAGCACAAACTTTCAACTTAAAGTCTTCTGCATTATATCTTTCAACATCATTCCTTTGGTTTAAATACTGTTACATATTTTCCATTTGAAAAATATTACTGTAGTGTGTGCTACTTACCCTCTCCTCACAAGGACAGTACCAATAATTTTCTTTTTATTTAAAGCAGTTTTGCAAAGACAGTCATGTTTCTTTTAAGAACAAGAACGAACAAGTGATCCCACCAACTGCTGGGATTTGAGGTTGGCAATGTAAACTGATGATGAGCAGCTGAAAAATGTGTTTTTCTTCTAGACCTAGAATATATCACCTTTTGTGGGGCTGTAAGATATTCTGAGATATTTTTTTTTCTTAGAAGTGGGGAACCTGGAGTCAGGACTCCTGATCTGTCAAGGCCATAGGATGTGCTACTGTGAATTCAGAGAGATGCTCTACTGAGGAAAACTGACCTATTAAGTAAATATTTGCTTACACAAAACAGACTTCTCAAAAGGTTAATAAAAACTTAGAGTGTTCACCTTGGCCTTACCCTTATTCTTGAGGAAAACCAAAGAAACATAAAATTTCCACTAGATTCTGTGTTGACACTAGAGAAAGTCAGTAACTGACATACCATGAATTGCCAGTAGCTTTAATTCTGTAATCAACACTGTGATCAGCAATGGATCACAGATTTGGGAAATTGAGGTAAAAAGAGAAGGAAAACCTCCTTTAGCAGTAATGGAAGGCCCATGACAAATCAAAGTGGTGTCTTTCGGCTTATGCAAACATCTAGCACCCACAGAAGGCCACTGTAGAAGTCTGAGGCACAGCATGATTCTCAGCCTGGTTTTGTCTCTGGATAATAGGATGATCCAACTAAAATCTGTGCATAAAAACTGATGTTTACAAACTATCTGTAATTGACTCACAGCTGTCAATCTGAAACTGATTTGTAGTTGTTTCCCAAATAAAAAAGTCAGGAATTCTGACTGGAAAACAAAATGAAACTGAGAAAGTGCAGAAGTTTTTCTCTTCAGAGACGCAGAGATGTGAAATGTTTTCTATGAGTCTACTCCTACAACAAGAGATTTATTTTTAGATTTGCCTAAACTGGAAAATGAATGCCATTCTGGGTTGTCTGACTCCATCCCAGTAGGCAGCAGAACACATTAAGCATTCTTGGCCTGCCTCAAAAATGCTTTTGAAAAGAGTAAAGGGATGGACCTGTAGGCAATACTGAAAGTAAGTAAAGAATGGAGTAGAAAATCCTAAAGTAATTTGGCTAAGTAAATAACAGGATGGAAATATAGTCAAATAGGAGCCGCACTAACAATCTCCGTTCCTTGCACAGTATGTTTTTTCCAAAAATAAAAACGCATCTTCCATGTAGATGGAGCCCATTTCACTGGTAAATATTTGTGGTTGTGAAGGAGCTGCAAGAATTACCTGACAGAGGATGCCAGAGCACTGCTGGTTCAAGTCCTGGGCACTTGAGACTGAGACAACAGCACTGGGACAGAGCTTTTGGGGATAACGATTAGTAAAAAGAGACTCTGGACTCTCCTGCTTTCTGACTACTATGTTGATCGAATCCAAGGAACTGGGAAAGGATTCATTGTCTGACTTTGCACTGATTTGCACTATGTAACATTAACTTCTGTGAAGTACAGTTACAACTAGCTTAGGTCAGAGATACTAAAACCATTAATTTCCTAAAGAAAAAGAAAAAGAAAAAAGAAAAAGAAAAAAGAAAAGAAAAAGAAAAGGAAAAAAATAAAAGAAATCCAATGTATCAATAAATAAATTTAAAAACCAAAACAAAACCCTACTCCACAAAAGAAAAATGTGTGTCAATGGTAGCAAGAGAGTTAGAGCCAGGAGGAGCAAAACTGAAACACAGAAGAACTGAAGACGGGATTATATTGTAAAAGAACAGAAGGCAAAAGACCAGAAATTCACATCCACATCAGGAACTGTCAAATCTGCATTACTGAAACCTGCATGTTAGGAAAAATTCACAGTCTGACCCTAGAGCTGATTCAGGAAATTGAACTTTCTGCTGTCTGCCAGGAACAAGGTGATGGGTCTTGCTGAGGTACACCTGAGGTTGAAATGGATATAACAGCGGAGAAAATGCTACTGAACTGCACTGTCAATGGGATAACTGGCACTGTGAGAGGAAAAGTGTGAGTATACCCAGCTGTAGAAACGGAAGCTCAGGAGACTTCCTAGGGGCACAGAAATAAGATTTTAAACATTAGAAGCCAGCCCATATTAAAGCTATGAGAACTGTTTAGGGAGATTTGATTATTGGGATGCAAGATTATTAAAAAAAACAATTTTTTTTTTTTTTTTTTCGGAATAGGCTCAATCTGTGTTTCTGGGAAATAACTTTCTGGAATGAAGGTTGATATGAAGAGCCTGACACTAAGGCATGGCAGAAAGCAGGGGAAACAAGGACTGATGAAGGTTTTTGAGGATTCTGAGTTGCCCATAAAGGGTGGATTATGCTAGTGCTCTGGATTATATCAGTTAACAAAATGTGTTGAAATTTAACACAAGTGCAAGGACTGTTAACAAGAATTTTTGTTATAAGCCTAGGAAGAGGAAATCGTATATGGTAATTATCACAGGATGACTATGATATGCAGCTGACAATGAATGTGATTCCAAAATATATGATCAGAGTGGAATCTAGTAATAATAAGAATTATTAACGATATTAAGACCCTGAGACCCTAAAACTTGAAGTCTTGAGGAAGAACTACCCCCATCTTTTTCCTGAAATGAGCAAACTAAAAACATTTCCTATTTCTGAAGTTAATTTGTATGAAAGCAAAAATCTAATCTAAGATAAACTTGATGCATATGACAAGCTTAATATGAGATCTGAAAACAAATGTGTCTCCATACCTGTGTGACCCCTTCTGAGTCCTTTTGCTCACTCCTTCTTTCCTGTTGAATATTTTTCAGTGATCTCCTGGATTAGATTCCAGACAATATATCTATGACATTTTCTTGTTCCTCTCCATCTATCTTACCTTCACCTTCAATATCCTCCCAACAGAATTAGCAGATTAGAAAGTCTGGACTAATTATAATACAGAGGGAAATATATTTATGTAACATAGTATCTGTGATGGCAAAATATTGAAGTTGTCGTTCTAGACTAAAGCTAGTGCTAAACAGGTTAGCGGATAACACAGCAAAGCAGAGATTCACCTCCTTCCTTTCTCAAAGCCCAGTGACTTCAATGGATGACATTCATCTGATACTGCAGGCACAAACTCTCATGCTCAGCTAGTGCTGAGTAGAAAAGGGTGAGACCGACTCTAAATTAGTGCTGATACTCCCTCTACTGTAATATGCCCTAAGGAGAGTTGTTCTCAACAGAAATGGTGTATGGAGGAGCCAGACACTAGCCAAGGCTAGCTGGTCTAGACTCTGAGGTGTGGTTAGATTCCGGTGAGGAACAAAGACCCAAACCCTAGTTTCATATGTAGGTAATGTTAGTGGGTATAGGTGTGATTAAGTCAATCAGGAGTCTTGTATGGCTGTGGCACCCTACAGAACATCACATGGTAGTCACGTATTCTATTTTTTATTTGTTGCATAGTTTGTGGTTTTCTCTATGTACCTGGACGTTCACTTGCTAAGTATTAGATATTACTATTCCAGTTCTGGAGAAAAATGCATTGTTTTATAGTAAATGTCAAGTACTGGGAATGTGTGAATTTCAAGACAGAAAAACAATGAAAAAGTAGTCTGAGTCTCATCTAGTAAAAATACTTTGTGATTATTTCTGTTCCTGTTCTGTAAACAGACTTTTTCTATCTATCTGTGTAGTCTGAAAACCTGGTTCATTTAACTGAGTTCAAAGAATCTGAACATTTCATTTTTCTAATTTATACATTAACATGAAACTAAATAAACTTGCATACATGTATATATATATAGTGTATATATAAATACATACACACACATACACACATGCAAACATATATACACCCACAGATAAATCTAATACTTTATTTAAGTGAAGCATGTTCTGTTCTCTAGTCCTTTTACTGCCTGGCTGCCAGCTCTTGCTCCAGAATGGCACAGGTCCCCTGTAGTTCCTCTGTCCTATCTGACAGCCCCATAGGAATGCTCCAGAGGGACATATTAAATGCCACTAGATGTGTGCGGCCAGTCCCATTAGGTGCACTGCCAATGTCTCCAGTTAACGGAACTTTTTTTTCCTCCTTTGATGTCACCTCTGGCCTCACTTTTATTTACCAGAAAGCAGCTTTTCAAAACTAGGTGGATTTTTGTTGTTGTTGTTGTTTTTCTATTTTGTATTTTATTTCCTGGGTCAACGTATTTTTAACTCCTGAGTCATAAGTATTTGGTATATTTAGTTCTATATTTGGGGGGGTGTGCAACTCTGTTTCTATGGACTAATGACAGCATGAATGTTAATCCCTTTCCCCATGCTTGTGACAGTCTGATAGCAGAGACCATGGCTGATAATGGCTTATAACTTGACATTGTCTGTGGCATAAGCAACAAAAAGGAATATACTCAAAGTTGTGTCTCTTGATGAGCCAGTAGCAGATAGCTAAAAGACCTGCAGTGCTATAGTGTCAATATTTTCACCTTTGATACTTATTCCCCTAGTTTTTGTGTTCCCCTACTTTAATGTGATGTTACAAATAGACCATTTTTTAAATCCCTTTTACAATGGAGGATGGATATTTGAATGATCTTGCTTTTCACTGAAATTGTGAGCTTCTGCACATGTCACCAGGAATCTGGGTGTTATTATTACATAATTCTAACATTCACTGTAGCTAATGAAAAAAATTCTCTACTGAATTCCTGGAGACCAAGTTTGTATGGCCAAAGGACAGAACAGACAGGCTTTCATTGCATCTTTTCTCCTATAGATTCAGAGACATCTGCCTACAACAGACACACTTATTCATCAAAGCTACCTGTCTACAATTCAGAATAGACCCTACAACGTATTCTAGCCGTATGGTTTGAAATTGCATATTTTTAAAAATAAAAAAAACCCCAAGCCTTTCTCCTCACTTTTAATAAACATTTCAAATAATGGGAATTCCACATTTTGGCAAGTCATAACATTGTCTGTAATGTAACCAATGTTATCATGCTTCTGTGACTGGTTGCCTGGCCTTGACATGAGGTAATAGGGAGCTGTGGGTACAGCGACACTTTGGGAAGTTCAACACAGGCAAAACAGCCAGCTAGAAGGTCCGTCAGCTCCTGCATGCAACAGCTATTTAGTTTGATTTCTCTTACTTACTTTCATCCAAATGGTCTGCTGTATTTGACTGTCTGTCCTGAATTCCCAGACTTTGGGAAGAAAAATGACTCTAGATGAGGAGCTCCACACCATTTACAAGTAATACACTTTTTAAGTCACTCCCCTTTTAACTTGACATTCATCATAACTAATTCTTAGTTATGATGATCATAATTAACATTGTAATTACCCAGAATGCAAAAAAGCTCGGCTCAGTGGGCTGTTTAATAGTCATTGTGTTACCTACAACAAAAATTGGCGTGTTACATATTTAACCACAAAGTTTTGGAGGTACCTCTGGTTATGAAGGTAGCTCAGTAATCATTAGTTAGGAAGTGACTGCTGGGTGACTTATTATTTTCAGAGTAATCACCTTCCAGAAATGATGCTTCCCTTATTATTATTTTTTATAGCACTCTAAAGGTGGTTGGTACTTTGCAGTAACTATGAAAACAAGGTCACCGTGCAGAAGATCTGGCAATTAAGTAGATAAAATGAAGATAAAGGGAGGAGAATAGAATGTGACTGAAAACAGTTGAGCATATATATGCAATTAAAGGTACATATGCACAGACATCTACAAAGTGTTTTATTGCATCATATCAAGATTACTTTCAGTATCTGGCCCTCCATATGCTGGGTGTCATTTCCTCTAATCTGTGTTCTTCCTTTCCTGCTCTTAAGTTTTTTAAGAATTCAGTTTTCTAGGGCTTCAAAATAAAATAAAATTTAAACAAAACCAAATATGATTTCATTTTTATTGAAGAGGAGGAGCAGAGAAATTTCATCCTTTTACTGCTAACCGGTAAAAGAATTATATGTCTTACAAAATGTTAACTTTGTCATTCATAGACATACTTTAAGTGCAGCTAGAACAAACCTCTAGATATTTTAGAAGGAAAAATAATGGAAAAAATAATCAAACTTCATACTTATTCCCTACTGAGTGAGGAAAATGTGTTTTTACCTTCAGAATATTAAGGACAAAAGCTCTTCGGTGGTAATGTTTTAGTTATCAGAGGGCATAGTCAATTATTTTTCTTCAGTAACCTTATACTATCAAGTATAAAGGGGTGTGAATCAAAGCACTAGATTTAATACCCTGAACTCTGGGGTGTACAAAATCTGATTTTTGCAGCTTGATTGCACCTCTATAACTAATGTAACAAAGCTACATGAGGAGTTTCTTAGATTTTGGAATGCATTTTATTTTCCTTTTCCTTCTGATTTTCTGTAGGCCATTTCTCTCTCTTTTGATCCGTGATGTATTTGCTCAGGTGTTTCCCATTTTTATGGCAGTGTCAATTAACTCCTTTAAATTTGCCCCTGTTGCTCTCAAAAATGTCTTGATGTTCCCTTTGAAGCCTCCCTCTCCATTATCCACCATTTTCAGCATCAGAGACTGAACACAGCGAGAGGGAAGCTTGCTGCCAATAAGCCCTGCCCTGCTAGTAGATGTGTGTTTAGATAAAAGAAGTGAAATTATGAAATGAACCTAGAAAGCAGCGCTAGCACAGTCTAAGTACTCTAGACAAGAGTCAGAAATAACTCAGATCCGCACTTACTCTCCCAGCATTCAGGAGTGTTTGGGTGTGGGGTTCAGCCTCCAGTGTAGTAATTAAAGATAGTGTTATGAACATTTAACATTACTTTCCTTGTAAGTTTCTGGGTGAAGAAAAGGGAAAAAGTTAAAAAAGATTGAATATTTTAGTCTTAAAGACTTTTAAAAATCCCCTGTTCCATCTCTGTAAAAGAAAATAGTAGCAAAAAAAAGGAGTCATCTTAAACAGAACTTTCCTATAACACAGTTAAGAGAAATATGACTCATTTAGGGTTAGTTTGATTATTTTTTTAACCAATCCATAGGAGGTCAGAGTTGGAGAACTGGCATAAAATTGAGTGCAATTGTGTGTAGTCTGACTTTTTCCTCCTAAAATGACCAATGCCTTACTATCTAGTAAATTTTACAGATTTCCCTTCTGCCTCCATTTCTCTAACATGATATTTTCTTTTCTGAAAGACCCTGATGGTGAACTAGAAACAAACATTGGGTTATAGATCATGGATTATGCAATATTGTTCATACAAAACATGACATTTAAATGAGATCTTCACCTCATTTCTAACTCCCCCGCCCCAAATTTTCTTTCCTGTCCTACTTCACATTATGAAGCTGAAACAGAAGTGTGGCTAGCTCGGACTACTATTATACTTCTTAAGACATAAAGGGTATGATGTCTTATTAAAACTTTCTATGGCACACAGCTGTACAGTAAAACATGGCACATATAAAGTGCCACACAAGATTTTATTACTGGGGGAACAGAAGTCATGTTGTTAAAGAGGCAAATTCAGAACAAAGCTCCTCTGTTTTAGATTTTATTGCTTTCTAACATACTTGTTGCATGATCTTAACTGAATCACTTGTGGTAAAAATTAAATAGGTACAGTAGCTTCTCAGTACTAAAAGGTTTAATTGCTATCACCCTCCTGCTCCTTGATTCCAACCACAAGCCATTGCCACATACCTTGCACCAGCTCTGGCACTTTTCAGAGCCTGCCATCAGCAGATTCAACTTCTTGGCGGTGGAGAACACTTGCTACAAAGTCAACCCGAGTGATTGCTGTACGGGCTTGCAGAAGGCACCAGTGGAAGCACATGGGAATGCAGGGGAATTGCAAGGCAAGGAAAAAGGGCAGAAGAAAGGAGCAAAAAGGAAGCAGTTCTTTCCTCTTCTGTTAGCTTTTAGCAGTTAAGGGTTTGCGATCATTATGCATCTTCATTCTTAGGGTAGATTTTTGGAGCTGTTTATCTGCCACTGACTTTGAGACGGAGTATCTACGGCATGCCGAAGCGCTAAAGGGATGACAAATCTACTATTTGTTTTAGGATTAATGAAATAAGATTAATGTGGAGATGAATAGAATAGGAATGAGAAGTTAGTCGTAAAACTGTTGGGTAAAATATTGGAGTATGATTCCTGTTTCCAGAATTGTTTCTGATTCTTCACCCAACAGCTAAGTTGAGTACAGAGCCTGACCAAGGACTATTTGGTAAATTCCATGAGAGAAATCATGGGATTCTGAAAAGCTTCCTCACCTAATGGGGATTGCACCTTGCATGGATCCAGAGGTGATGGCATTTGAGTCATTAATGGATTTTGGAATTGTCATCGTATGCTCCCAGTTCTTCCTCACTCTCTTTACAAAATACTTAAAATACACATGCATTCTCCGTATTGATTCTTACTATTTACATTCATTCTTACATATTAAATACATCTCTTTATTAAAAAAATCTATATCTATATTTATCTATATGTAAAACTATTCTATCTTATTAAATTAAGAAACTCCAACCACTGCTACAAGTGAATCACCTAAGTATGCCAGAAAACACATGTGAAATATATTATTTATCTTCTTGAAACACAAGGTAGAATTTCTGGGCTTGCTTGCCCATTTGTTTACCATTTAATATGTCTAAGTACAGCAGAGCAGTAGACTGTGTCTGACAGTTTATGCAATTTATCTCAGCTTCATGTTTCACTTTGCACTGTGAGTAAAGATATTTGCTGTTTGTTTTTAGAGAAGAAAGTTTTATGATTGCTTTGCTACTTGGGTTTGGTTTTTTTTTCCCTCCTTCTCTTTCCCCTGTATTGAATCTCTAATATGATTTCCCTTTGCCTTCCCTTCTCTTCCCTTCCCTTCCCACAATTAGACAAAAATATAAATAGCTTTTGGTTTTTTTTGAAAGGAGCATGCTGCTGTCTCTAATTTAAAATATTCTGTTAGGTAGAAGAAAGATGTGGGTAATGAACAACTAAAATTAGTGATTTTACAGATTTAAATATCAATACACCTCTGTTCATAAGACAATATTGCAAATCTTACATCATCATGTTCTGTCGTCTATATCTAGGCTGACTGAGATCAATGTTATATGTAATGTCCTCAGGTATGTGTTGTAACTGTTCATCTTCTCAGTCTTTCTTTCAGCTTTCAATTACCTTTATTAGATTGTGTGATTCAGAACACAGCAAGGAAAGTGCACAGCCACTGCATTCTCAACAGGTAGAAAATTAGTATCTCAAGCTGTGTCTGTTGTGTCCTTCCAGATTTCTGTCTTTACTAATTACCTTTTCAGAGGATATTTGCTGGTTGCCAAAAAGAAAGTTACTTCATAGAGGAATGTAACTTCTGAAATACAATCAATGAATTATAAATGTCTGAAAGAGTAACTTTGATTACACCTGACTAATCTTGTTTAAAATTCTGAAGTACCTATTGGATCTCAGAAGTTTTGCAAGACCTCTTGTCTTAATGTATAGCGACATCTTTTCTTGAGGAGTTGATACTTTTAAATGCTGTGAGTATCCCCTTCTGAATACATAGTTTATCTTGTGCAATTTAGGTAACACAGAGTCTCTGGTATGTGTTTAATTATCAAAGAAGGCTCTGAATTAAAAAGCATAGAAAAATCCCAATGCATTTAGACCAGATATGTAAGCTATACTTCTCTGAAAACAGTAAAAAAAAAGGTTTGTATACCTACCTGACTTCCATTGTAAGTTCCACATTTCCCTTTGGGATCTTTCCACAGACCAGGAAAACCAAGGTGCAATGTAGACTTGCTTCTCATCATCCTCCCACTATCCTCATGATCCCACCTTCTCTTACTCTAAATGAAGTCCAGCCTCAAGGTCTGAATTTCTGAGTCTAAATTTTGACATGTCAAGGGGAGGAAGGATTCTTCTCAAGGACTTCAGCAAACATTTGTGTTATAGAGCAAGACACTCTTTGTAAATTGATCACCTGGCAAAGACATGACTTGTTTGCCATTTGGGAGGTTGGAATAATTTTACTAGTCATTTAAATTCTTGGCTATACATTTGTTCCATCTTCTGGAATGGATTTATCACATACTGCAACAACAGTGAATACTTATAGAAAATCATAGAATCATAGAATCATAGAATAGTATGGGTTGGAAGGGACCTTTAAAGGTCATCTAGTCCAAGCACCCTTGCAATGAGCAGGGACATCTTCAATTAGATCAGGTTGCTCAGAGCCCCGTCCAACCTGACCTGGAATGTTTCCAGGGATGGGGCATCCACCACCTCTCTGGGCAACCTGCTCCAGTGTTTCACCACCCTCACTGTAAAAAAAAGTCTTCCTTATATCTAGTCTGAATCTACCCTCTTTTAGTTTAAAACCATTAACCCTTCTCCTATCACAACAGCCCCTACTAAAAAATTTGCCCCCATCTTTCTTAAAAGCCCCCTTTAAGTATTGAAAGTCTGCAATAAGGTCTCCTCGGAGCCTTCTCTTCTCCAGGCTGAACAACCCCAACTCTCTCAGCCTGTCCACATAGGAGAGGTGTTCCTTCAGTTTGACAATTTTGGTAGCCCCCCTCTGGACCCGCTCCAACAGATCCATGTCTTTCCTGTGCTAAGTACTCCAAAGCTGGATGCAGTACTGCAGGTGGGGTCTCAGGAGAGTAGAGTAGAGGGGCAGAACCACCTCCCTTGACCTGCTGACCACATTTCTTTTGATGCAGCCCAGGATACGGTTGGCTTTCTGGGCTGTGAGCACACATTGCCAGCTCTTGTCCAGCTTTTCATCCACCAATACCCCCAAGTCCTTCTCGGCAGGGCTGCTCTCAATCCCTTCATCTCCCAGCCTGTACTGATACCAGGGGTTGCCCTGACCCAGGTGCAGGACCTTGCACTTGGCCTTTTTGAACCTCATGAGGTTCACACAGACCCACTTCTCAAGTTTGTCCAGGTTCCTCTGGATGACATCCTGTCCATCAGGCATGTCAACCACGTTACTCAGCTTGGTGTCATCTGCAAACTTGTTGAGGGTGCACTCGATCCCCCTATGGCATTGATGAAGATCTTAAACAGTACTGGTCCCCATACAGACCCCTGCGGGACACCACTTGTCACCTATCTCCATCTGGAGATTGAACCGTTGACCATTACTCTCTGGATGCGACCATCCAACCAATCCCTCATCCATCTAACAGTCCACCCATCATATACATATCTCTCCAATTCAGAGAGAATCAGTACAACATAAGCATTGAAGAAAATGCTATTTGTTCCCAGTTAGAGATCATTGTCATTGGGTGCTTCATCAGTTAACATTTGTTAAAGCTTGATGACTCAGCCAGTTTTGAGAGGTTATTTAAAAACTGATGCATAAATTTTGCAATTTATTTTTTAAAATATAATGTGAAATTTAACAATTTGAGTATAAATTAGAAGAGGCAATGTTCAAAGACTTAATTTCAAGAAATAAATCTATAAACAGGTAAATCATATAACATTGTGTCCAAAAAGAAAACCAAACCTAAGTCAAAATGTTACAAGCATACACTTCAAAGAGTAGTTAGAATATGGTACAGCTAGATAAATTATAGTAATACAGGCTGTTTTGGATTAAGACTGAGTACCTTGATAGGTACTACATAATATTATATCTAGTCACTTTCAAGAAATATAGATAACTTGGTAGACCTGATATAGAATTCCAGCTAAAGAAAAGTTGCTTTGTTCTTGGTAGGATAAATATGATAAGAAGAAAAATGGCAAATAGCCTCTGTACAAAAAGAAATACATCAGAGAACAGACTGCCGATACTTTTTAAGTCAAGATACTGAAAAAATGATTTTATTGGAAACTGTTTCTCAATTTTACCTTAAAATAAGTAATGTTATTATATAATAACTTTTTATTGTATTATTTCTTTTCACTTTTTTGAACTTCAGTCTTCAAAAGTAAATGGTATGCATTAAATGAGGATATGCTATTCTACCCTAGTAACAGTGACAGAATTATAAAGAACGTATTTCATTTTGATGTACAGCTCTAACGTACATCTCTTTCTGACAAGGATAAGGTCACCTGTCATAAAATTGTATTTGCTGTCCAAAAATTGATATGTAACTATTGAAAATTGTGAAACAGCTTAAAACTTAAGGTATGTAATAGAGCTGTTGACCTTTTCTTCAGTAGAGGTAATACAGATACCATCCTCAATGTGTTTGTTTGTTATTTTCTCAAAATATATGCAGCATTTCTATTTGTAAATGAAAGATAGAGACTTTTGGCAAGTTGATTATACTTTTTTTTTTTTTAATATATTCAGACTTTCCTTTATCCTTATGTGTAGTGTACATTTGGAATAAGCATATCCTGTCATGGTACTATTTCTCACTTGTCTTTCACAGGTCAATTGGAAAAAAAGAGGTTTATTACCTCAGGGAGAGTGCCCAAGACCTCAGATCAATATTGAAAACACAAGAAGACTCCACATATGCAGGGTTTTTTTAAATTGTTTTTTAAGTTGAACAGAGCAGACATGAGCCATAGAATACAATGCATATGTAAATTGGATGATGTAAATAACATTTACTTTTTTCTTCATAAAACAAGAATAGACAGCTGAAAGCATTAAAAGACAAGTTTAAATTTGATAAAAGGAGATAACTCTTTAGCTGTTGGGATTTTCTACCTCAAGTTATCATTGAGTTTATCAGGATTACGAGAAAACAGTGGAAACTCATACAGAAAATGAGATCATCCATAATCTACATCAGAGTTAAAATTCTAGAAGGAATACGATCCCCTGTTTGAGGGCCTGAGGTAACTCCATTTAGGGGCTAGTAAGAAATTTCCTGTAAATATTGTGTTCCCTATATTTGTTATCTGTGGGGTTTCTTTTACTTCTACTGTGAAAATACACTAGGAAATTAATGTCAGATTAAAAGGGCCTCTGTTTTAATCCTCTGTATGATGGAGAATTATAATGCCTATGATTCTTTTTTCTGTATGGCTGAAACAAGGAAATCTTCTGATTGGTTTTATTGGAAGTAGGACAGAATTTCAAATAAGCATATGGAAAAGAAAAGTTAGAACTACCTCCTAGAGGCAGGGACACCCTATATTTAGGTATCAAGTAGGTAATACCTTGTTCTATGTTTCAATACTGACTAATCAAACTTGATTCACCAGGACTCAAATGTCTACTTTACATTTTATAACACTACACCACTCAATCAGTACAAAAAACTTTTGTTCTAAAAAGAAGAAGATAACCCCCCCCCTTCAATCAACAATACAAGAAAGTTATTCTTGTGAAGAATCTTTTTTCTCCTTAAATTAATTGATTGGGGAAAAAAGTGCTCCAACTTCTAGTGCATGCACCTGGCTTGATCATCTCACTAACTTGCAGATGCAGGTAAAAATTAGACAAGGTAATGTTGTTTATCTTTACTGAATTGTTTCCTATGAGTTCATCTGGCAGAGGGAGGGTTACTGAAGGAGCAGGTGGAGCCTGCCTATGTAAGGAAGGCATTCATCTTGGGGGACTATATAGAGAACGAGCAGGGAAACTTAGATACCTAAATCCAGTCCTCCCAACCATTGTAAGGATAAAGATTTAAGGATGATTTTTTTTTTTTAAAAATAAGGTAATGGCAACAGCTATCACATTTTTCATGATGTGATCAGGATGATTGTGCAGAAAGTAAAGGACAAATTCCAGCAAGATCTCAATCTTTGGGAGCTTTGATCTACATCTCAGGAGCGTACCTTCTCCTAAAGGAGGAGTAAGGGCCTAAGGTATCACCTTGAAGGATGGTTCTGGAGCCTTCAGCAACAATTAACGAGTGACTTAACAGTGTTCAGCTGCTCTTGGCAATGGGAACTTTGGAGCTAGGCAAAACTGCTTTTAGGAATAATGGAGAAGACAAAGAAGAATCATCTAACAAAAAAAAAATGCAACAGAGTAAATTCAGATGTAACAGAGTTATAGATCAATATAGAAAGAACAAGGGGAAAAGTATGCTATAGAACATACTTTTGATAAATATGGCCACAAGCAGACCCAAAACTGAGGAAAAGAAATTGCCTACATCAACATCAGTGGCCTGCCAGCAAAGAGAAGGAAGAACCACCTGAGCATCTTCTGATGAAGGATTCAGGACATTGCGCCCCTTCCCCAGCCCTGGCTGAAACTGTTGAGTTTAATACCCAGAGGAGCAGCGGAACAGGAAGTGTAACAGAGAGGTAGATACCAAGAGACTTTTTCCTATGTAGCAACTTTTAACTGTAATATTGTTAATGAGATCTGTTTTATATGAATTAGATAATGTAGACTGTGAGTCTGCTAGTATCACTGTAACTGGACTAATAATAGCAGTTTAGTTACAGTAATGATAAATTCTTGGCTTCACATATAAGATGTGTTCCCCTTTTTGCCCATAAGATTATGTATGTAAACAACAGGGTTAAAAAAGGGGGCCGGTCTGAGGGAGCATTGCTTGAGTATTTAGCATCAGGAACATGTTTAGATAAAGAACAAAAACAATATTGGGAAGACAGACAACAGCCCTACAATCTAACAAACTGCATTAATGCATTAAATAAAGTGTAGTATGGAATTAGTTATTGTCCTGGAGGGTCAAATTTTTTTGAACTTTCCTAGAGATCTGATAGTCTGGATAATAAAGGACTCTGAGATGGTAAGTAGATGAATGTCCATCAGAAGATAACAGTGCTTACCTGTCTAAATTTAAATAGGTGCTTGAAATTATGTTCCTAGAAAAGCTTTCAGGATATCTAGAGAAGTGAAGGGTACTTGATTCATACCTGTTTTTCTGGCTTTGCTACATGGGTAGGCTTTGTGCTGAAAATGTTGATGCTATTAAAGAATCTCTGTAGAGCATACAAGCCTGTGCAAGTGGGAGTGACAGACACTGGTAGCAGTTGGGATAGGGGAAACTTGAAGAGCTTAGAAACACAGACCTGAAGGCTGTCTGGCATCTCAAACACTTTAAAAGGTATAACTTTGAAAAGATATCCTTTAATCCTGATAGATTTCTTCAGAAATATGCATGACCTCATGCTTTTGAATGCCTTTATATGGGCATGGTTTAGTTACTCTGGTATTCCTATGTTCTTCTGGTTTCTATCAGCTTATCAACAGCCATTGTCAGCATGGAAAGAAGAATCCAACCAACTAAGTAAACAAACAATGCAAGTAATTTTAAGATCGATCCGTACAAATTCTGGATATTCCTATACAGCATAGTTACCTGCACCTGAGAATACACACATTGCCTTCCTGTGTATCTTGTGCCTTTAAATCTATTTGCCTCTGATGAGCAATCCTCACGTCTGATTGCTTCTAACTCTTCCTTTGATACCTTCACAGTAGCTAATCTGAGAAGTGGTCATACCTTGGATATCGTTATGATTCTCCATGCTTTAGAAAGGTTAGAGAGAAGGAGCTGCAGGTGTGAGGTAGTGGGGTTTTGGTGTTTATCTTGTTGAACTCTGTGCAACTACAAATACATTTTCAGTCTCCATTGCTGCTCATCTATAATTAGGCTAGAGGTATGGAACAAAAAGAAGAGGAGCTAAACAGCAGCAGCAATACAAAAAGCAATTGGAAACATCTGACTAATGTCACAAAGAATGTCAGGTAATAACTGAAGAAAAATAACTCAAAGGCCAGTAAAAGTGCCAGTAATTCTAGGCATTTGTAGGTATCCAATATATTTTTACATAAAAGTTTACAGTTGTATTAAACTCCAGCAGTGAATGAATTTAGCTACTTTATGTCACAGTAGCAGCATTTATCTGAAAACCAATGAACGTACTCTAGAATAGAAGCTTGCTTGGCTGAGGTTTTTCTTTTATTTTTATTGGTTACATTACAAACGTGTATTTGACTTTTATTTATGTCCATGAGGTTTCCATTGTGTCTTTTTTTCTTTTTTTCTTTTTTTTTCCCAAAACCATGTTTATTTATCAAAAGGAAAAATAAATCAGAAACTAAAGAACCACTATACTTAATTTGAAGTATCATTGATATGCATTTTTAATGGGTTATTGGATACCAGCAATAGTTAATTCTCTATTATATTTATTGATCAGTTAAGTTAAATATTCTCTATTACTTTAGAATGTAACAGGAGTTGCAAAGGGACAGTTTTAATTGATAGGGCTTTGAAGATAAAAATGTTTATGGCTCGTTCCATCAGTAAAGGCTAGAGATCTAAATGAAATACAAACCACACACAGATCTTCACTAATAAACATTACTAAATCCAGACATCTTTATCTTTTTACGGAAACAGACTCTTTGCTGCCAGCTGCCCCAACATGTCAGCCAAAACTGCTCGAGTGACGATTATTACTTCTCTTGCAGCATTTGCTGGGTTAATTAAAAAAAAATGGTTGCAATGAAAAACTTTGTTTCACAATTCCATCTGGTTTAAATGTGTGGTTTTAGTTACACATAGAACCAAAAAGCTGCCAAAACTCCAGCTATGACCCCTATTACAGTATCTACAAACTTAATGATGTTGGCTTATTATTTGAGCAAACAATATATTTGAGCTTTTTCCTTTATTAATTCAGAAACTGCCAGAATGTGCACCATGATGACAGATTTTCTGATTCTAGCCTCCAACTAGAATCTTTCCACTGATTATGATGGCAGCAGATCTCAGCCCTACTAGCTAAACCCAACATTTTCTAAATTATGAACAATATAGATGCTAAGAAGAAAGAAGGGAATTACAAATGCGCCAGAATGATTTCTTTAAAGAATCACTGCTGCAACACAATAGTAACCATATAACACTTTATCGTTAAAATAATAGGTGGAGATAGGGATTAATTTCTTAATTAAATTAAACAACATTAGGACAGGACATAAGAATCTTAATAAAAGTGCAGATAAATGAATGATACTGTTTGTTAAAGATGTGACGAGAAAGCTTCCTACCCTGGTATGGCCCTCGGATTATTATCCATTACTGATTTTTGAGGTAGGCAGTGATGAAGCTGCAACAAGAAGTCTAAGGGCAATCAAGAAAGACTTCAGGGCCTTGGGATGACTGGTTAAGGGATCAGGAGCACAAGTAGTGTTGTCCTCTATCCTTCCAGTTGCAGGGAATGATGAGGAAAGAAAAAGGAAGAGCCAGCAGATCAATACCTGGCTCCAAGCCTGATGTCACCAGCAGAATTTGGGTTTTTTTGATCATGCGTCAGTTTACACGACACCAGGCCTGCTGGCGACAGATGGGGTACAGCTGTCTTGAAGGGCGAAAAGGATCTTTGCAGAGGCGCTAGCAGGGCTCACTGAAAGAGCTTTAAACTAGATTTGAAGGGGGAAAGGGATAAAACCTGGCTCGCTAGAGATAAACCTGGGGGCAGCACACCGATGTTTGAGGGACAGTGTGCTAACGAGGTCCTTCGGTCTGCCATGTCAGTGGAGGTAGGGCATGGAGATCCATGCAACAGCAAAGACGCAAGGGTTAATGATGTGTTAGAAACCATGGAAACACCTGAGAATGGTCACGTAGGAATTAGGGCTTCTCCCTGCAAAAAGGTGGTGGGATCAATGGCCCAACTGAAGTGCATTTACACCAATGCACGCAGCATGGGCAACGAACAGCAGGAGCTGGAAGCCATTGTGCAGCAGGAAAACTATGATATAGCTGCCATCATGGAAACCTGGTGGGATGACTGGGACAACTGGAGTGCGGCAGTGGATGGCTACAAACTCTTTAGAAGCAATAGGCAAGGAAGGAGAGGTGGTGGGGTAGCCCTGTATGTTAGGGAGGGTTTTGCCTGTCTAGAGGTTAATGATGGTGATGGTGGGGTTGGGTGTTTATGGGTAAGAATGAGGGGGAAGGCCAACAAGGCAGATAGCATGCTGGGAGTCTGTTATAGACCACCTAACCAGCATGAAGAGGCAGATGAAATTTTCTATAAGCACCCAGCAGAAGTCTCACAATCGCTAGCCCTTGTTCTTGTGGGGGACTTGACTTACCAGATGTCTGCTGGAAAAACATACAGCAGAGAAGAAACAGTTGAGGAGGTTCCTGGAGTGTGAGGACAATAACTACCTGACACACCTGGTGAGTGAGCCAACTGGGGAAGGCACCCCACAGGACCTGTTTTTTGTGAACAGAGAAGGACTTGTGGGTGATGTGGTAGTTGGAGGCTGTCTTGGGCATAACGATCACGAAATGATTAGAGTTTTTGATTCCTGGAGAAGTAAGGAGGGGGGTCAGCAGAACTGCTACCTTGGACTTCTGGAGACTTTGGCCTGTTTAGGCAACTGGCTGACAGAGCCCCTTGGGAGGCAGCCCTGAAGGGCAAAGGGTCCAGGAGGCTGGATGTTCTTCAGGAAGGAAATCCTAAAGGTGCAGGAGCAGGCCGTCCCTGTGTGTTGAAAGATGAGCTGGTGGGGAAGAAGACCAGGCTGGCTAAAAAGAGGGCTTTGGCTAAACTCAGGGAAAAAAGGAGAGTTTATGACCTTTGGAAGAAGGGGCAGGCAACTCAGGAGGACTACAAGGATGTCGTGAGGTTATACAGGGAGAAAATTAGAAGGGCCAAAGCCCAGCTAGAACTTAATCTGGCTACTGCCATAAAAGACAATAAAAAATGTTTCTATAAGTACATTAGCAGCAAAAGGAGGGCTAAGGACACCCTCCATTGTTTATTGGATGCAAGGAAAACATAGTGACAAAGGCTGAGGAAAAGGCTGAGGTACTTAATGCCTTCTTTGCCTCAGTCTTTAAAAATAAGACCAGTTGTTCTCAGGGCACCCAGCCCCCTGAGGTGGAAGACAGAGACGGGGAGCAGGATGAAGCCCCCATAATCCAAGGGGAAATGGTTAGTGACCTGCTACACCACCTAGACACACACGAGTCTGGGGCCAGATGGGAGACACCCAAGGGTACGGAGGGAGCCGGTGGAAGTGCTCACCAAGCCACTTTCCATCATTTACCAGCAGTCCTGGCTAACCAGGGAGGTCCCAGTTGACTGGAGGTTAGCAAACATCTACAAGAAGGGCCAGAAGGAGGATCCGGAGACCTACAGGCCTGTCAGCCTGACCTCTGTGCCAGGGAAGGTTATGGAGCAGATCATCTTGAGTGCTGTCACACAGTATGTACAGAGCAACCAGGTGATCAGGCCTGGTCAGCATGGGTTTGTGAAAGGCAGGTCCTGCTTGACTAACATGATCTTCTTCTATGACCAGGTGACCCGCCTAGTAGATGAGGGAAAGGCTGTGGATATTGTCTGCCTGGACTTCAGTAAGGCCTTTGACACCGTTTCCCACAGCATTCTCCTGGCGAAACTGGCTGCTCATGGCTTGGACGGGCGTACTCTTTGCTGGGTAAAAAAATGGATGGAGGGCTGAGCCCAAAGAGTTGAGGTGCATGGAGTTAAATCCAGTTGGCAGCTGGTCACAAGTGGTGTTCCCCAGGGCTCAGTACTGGGGTCAATTCTCTTTGATATCTTTATCCACGATCTGGATGAGGGGATGGAGGGCACCCTCAGCAAGTTTGCAGATGACACCAAGCTGGGCGGAAGTGTTGATCTGCTGGAGGGTAGGAAGGCTCTACAGAGGGATCTGGACAGGCTGGATCGATGGGCCGAGGCCAATTGTATGAGCTTCAACAAGGCCAAGTGCCGGGTCCTGCACTTGGGTCACAACAACCCCATGCAGCGCTACAGGCTTGGGGAAGAGGGGCTGGAAAGCTGCCCGGTGGAAAAGGACCTGGGGGTGCTGGTCGACAGCCGGCTGGATATGAGCCAGCAGTGTGCCCAGGTGGCCAAGAAGGCCAACGGCATCCTGGCCTGTATCAGAAATGGTGTGGCCAGCAGGAGCAGGGAGGTGATCGTCCCCTGTACTGGGCACCGGTGAGGCTGCACCTCGAGTCCTGTGTTCAGTTTTGGGCCCCTCACTACAAGACAGACATTGAGGTGCTGGAGCGTGTCCAGAGAAGGGCAACCAAGCTGGTGAGGGGCCTGGAGCACAAGTCTTATGAGGAGCGGCTGAAGGAACTGGGGCTGTTTAGTCTGGAGAAAGGGAGGCTGAGGGGAGACCTTATCGCTCTCCACAACTGCCTGAAAGGAGGTTGTAGTGAAATGGGGTTGGTCTCTTCTCCCAAGTAACAATAGATAAGACAAGAGGAAATGGCCTCAAGTTGCAGCAGGGGAGTTTTAGATTAGATATTAGGAAAAGTTTCTTCGCCAAAAGTGTTGCCAAGCACTGGAAGAGGCTGCCCAGGGAAGTGCTTGAGTCACCATCCCTGGAGGGACCTAAGAGATGTGTAGATGTGGTGCTTAGGGACATGGTTTAGTGGTTGACTTGGCATGCTAGGTTAACGTTTGGATTAGGTCATCTTAAAGGTCCTTTCCAACCTAAATGATTCTATAATTCTATGATTCTATGAACTGGCAGACCTGCAGTTCACCTCAATAGTATGGAAAGATACAAAATCACAAAGTCAATCATAGCATGAAAATTATTCTGAAATATTGGCAGTTGACTTCAATGAATATAAATGGTGGTTGCTAAATGTTGTTTTGTGTTGAATCTAAAATGTGTATTTCATAACGAGGAGATTGACATCCAACAGTGATTTAAGCTGCCAGTTCTAAGGATTATAATGAAAAGTAGAATAAACATTCAGATCACTTCTGCTGACATAGCTGAAACTCCTTTTTTGTAGGATCAAGGTCTGAGATATTTTATAGCTGCTAACACTAACCTTGAAGTATCTAATATTATATCACACACATGTAAATCCATCTTGTGTCCGGTTAACTTAGCTTAGCTGAGTTTGCAAGATTTTGTTCTGACTGCCTAAAAGCAACTGAAACATGTATGCACTTAAAAGACGGCATCTGAACAAAAAATAACGTTGTATAAATGTCTCCAATTTAGTAATCTTCAGTTATTTTTAATTAGTACACTGTTTTTTCAAAGCTTTTTTTTTTCTTTCTGTGTGTCTCCTAGCAGTAGCATATCTAATTAAATTATCCTTTCTTTGTGTGTGTTTCAAAGCATTCCTTAGTATATCAATAGGAGGGGGTGGATTTCCTGTTCACCACAAGAAAAATCCTGAATCTGTTTTAATATTTTCTGGAAGCTCCACATCTTTCCATATGCCATAATTTTAACACAAGTAATTTAATTATCTCTGCTGTCTTATCTAAGTACATATCAAGAAAAATATTTTGAATTTTTGACTGCAGCTTTAATAGACACTGCAGTGTGGCAGTGCTTGAGACCATAAAAAGACTTACTGCATTTTGTTGCTAGAATAAAGTTTCTACCATCTTTCTGTCTAATGCAAAACCTCCACTCAGAGCTTTGTGTGACATCTAGGATCCATATAAAATGCCTATTAATAAGGTTGAATGTCCTCTGGCTGACCCACTCCTCCCCTTGAACTCAGTGTTCTTCCATAGACACTGTGCAGTGTACGTTTTTTAATCAACAGAGAAGCAATTGGAATATGGGAAGAATAGAGGGTTTTGACACAGAGATGCAAATGGAGAGATGCTCTCTTCCATGTGTACTTTGCTAAGAAGAATTGGTCTTTCAAATACACAAGCAATAGAACTGGCTGAAAAATTCCACACCACTTCATTTTCAGGGGAAAATTGGAGTTTTGCACAATAAGGCTCTTTTAAAATTAAAAATACCTGATTTCCACAGAACTTGTAAAGAAGTGTTTTAAAAAACCCTAAAACTCAAAACCACAGAACACTGCTGTCTCAAAGTTTTGGATTTTAATAAAAAAATTATATTCTCGTTAACAAAAGAAATTTCAGAGCAAGGCAAAAATAAAAATCTTACTAGCTATTATAAATAAATGTGTGTATGTATATATATATAAAATTCCTATAATAACATTTCAAAACCATAAAACTCTTGCACAAGTCTTTCATTAGATGGAATTTAACATAAGGAAAGATTGTACATGTGTATTAATAATGACTGATTTTATACTTTCCAATCATACACATGAGGTACACATATGACACCATATGAACATTTGCTGCCAGGAAGATTTCCAATTTCAGGACCTGCTATTTTCAGGTCACAGGCAGTATAATTCTTTATATAACTTTTGTTACATGTTGCAAGTGATCTGCTGAACAAAGAAGTTAGGAATGGCTGGATGGTAGAAGTTTTCTGATTAAGTCTATAATTGTCACTTTTATAGCGAAAATATCGAGACACCAAATATTATTGGAGTTAAACCCAAACCTAGAGATAAACCTATTTGAGTTTTTTGTTGGTTTAGCATTCTCTTCACCTTTTCTATTTTTGTTTTTATCTTGAAAGAAGGAAGAAATCAGGGAAGAAAGTTGTATGAAGACTAATCTTATGTTACAAATAATTATCACTATGACTGTTTTCTTCACTGTAGTCATCATGCATTTCAGCGTAAAAGAAAAAAATTTTATTATTTGTATTTCCTTTTTTTTTGAACTTTGATTTATAAGTGAACTGTCAATGCTGCAACAGAAACCTGCAGCATTTCTTTGAAGCACTGACATTTGTGTTTAATATGAACATATGATTAGAATGTCATCTGACCACAGAGTTTGTTTCCTGCAGAGAATACATGTGGCAGCACTTGGATTGAAAGACATTTTTCAACAAGTTTTTTGTGTGTCTGATTTTTAATTGCAGAATTAGCTAGAGTGTGAAGATGACTGCTATGCAGTGAAGTACAAGGATTTGCTAGTCAGGGTTTATTTTGTAGTAACACTGTTTCCCAAAGTTTCGTATGGGTTTACTTCAGAGAAATTAGCATGTAGAAAGAAGTCTTACATTTCCATTAGCACTATTTGTCTCCCACATGTATCCTGGAGAAGTACATAAACCATCTAAATGTGTCAGTTTAAATACTTTCATAGCTTTCACTGAATTGTCCTGACCTGCTGTTTTCATTATGTTTGCCAGTGGCTTAATATGTGGTAGCATATAACAGATTGCTGAATTCAGATGATCCTCTTCCTTATTGAAACGTTTACATTATTTTCTTTATAAAGAGACACATGCTACTCTAAATCATGAAGATTCTACATTTTTACCATTTTCTAACCACAAATCTAAGAGATATTACTCTGCTTTTGCTTTCATTATTGCAGAAGTAAGATGTACAGCACCTAATTTTTTTACTTGGCTAGTGGTGTGATCCAGAAATTGTGACTGGAAAGACACTGAGAATAAAAAAGTTTACCATAAACATGCGTTTCAAATTTGACCTCTTTTTTTAAATTCTAGATTTTTCACTTCAGGTAGTATCTAGCCTCAAATGAAGACTAAGATAATTAATTGGGCAAAGAGAAAAGCTCCTTAAGAACTTGCCAGAAAGATTGCAACAGTTTAAGTGTCAAGATACAATTTTTACACACATTACAGCTGTTTTTTTGTGTGTGAGAGAAAGCACTGGACCAGAGGAGGGAAGAACTAATTAAGGGTAATTTTGATTTACTGCCATTTGAACAATCAGTGGAAAAGAGCAGGAGTATAGTGAGTGGATTTTCAGTTGCCTCTAATAATGTAATATGTTGCTTCTTGACTAGGTGATGTTTGTTATATGAATGCAGTCAATTAAGTTAGTGACAGAATTCTCAAGAAATAGAGCCACAAAGGAAAGTATGGATGCTGACCTATGGTTGCCAACAAGTACTTGATTGACTTAGCCCTCTGCAATGCTTCTGTTAGACAGCTTTCTCCACCTGTCTGGCCTGTGAAATAGGAATGATTAAAGACTAAGATTTAAAGGTATCCAGCCTGAAGGAAGCAATTTTTTAATTTTTTTTTTTTCTTCAGGTGAGAAGACAATGTAGGTTCTTATACAGGGCTGCAGGGAAGTGTCTTTATTCCATCCAACACCTAAGTGTGAAACTTTTGCTTGATGGTAGAAATCGATCTGAGTTCATAGTTTTACAAAACATTACAGAGAAGGAGATGTGGAGAGTCAAACTCTAGGAGTCTTCCTCTGGCTAAAGAGAACCTTGAACTGAATTTCCTTGTAAGGTTCTCTAATGAATGGGTTATTATATAAAATAATGTCACAGGTGCAATGCTTTTCCTTCTCTGTAAAATGAAAAATGCTGCAATGCTTTGCAAGCACCATGTTTGCTTCTCTGTGA
Organism: Haliaeetus leucocephalus; assembly: GCF_000737465.1. NCBI lineage: Eukaryota > Metazoa > Chordata > Aves > Accipitriformes > Accipitridae > Haliaeetus > Haliaeetus leucocephalus. The sequence continues at coordinate 4,836,004 of NW_010973062.1, forward strand.
AGTATTATTATAATAAATTGGGTGATCAAATCTGTTAGAGATGTTGGATAAAGAGATGCTTAGGGTATGATGAGGTTCAATTAACTTTCTCAAGACCAGAGTTTGGCATATTCTGGGAAATTTTTGAGTTTGTTTGAAATGACATTTAAATGCCTCCAGTATTAGGTAGTAAGTGAATTGACTCACCCTGAGACCCATTATGTAGTTTAACTATATTTATATGTACACAAAAGAAGGAAAAAGATTAATGTCATTGTACATATTCTTATCTGCTATACCCTATATAGTTCTGATTGTTCATGTTTTTAGAGAGAAATTTTGTTGAAAAGAAACCTAAACAGATAAAGTAATGAGAGATTCTTTTCCTCTTTTTGAGTGGAGACTCAAGACAGCTGCTTATTCAAAAAAACCCAAACCCAACAAACACAACCAAAACTGGAGGAGGAACTTTAAGTGGGTAAGCAGCAGCAATGGAGTCAGAGGTTTTATGTGAAACAGGGTAAGATTTAAGACATGTATAAGATGAAAATTCAAAAACGCTCCTTGACATACCGCTCACAGACTTCATTTCTGGAACAGCCTCCAGTGGGAGTAGTGAGCAAAACTAGTGAGCAGAAACAACCTGCTCTTCTACACCTATAGCTTCATATTTTCATGGGAGTTCTCTTTTCATCCCATTTAAACTTCTTCTGTAATGTGGAGGCACAGTGACAGAGGGCTGGATCTGAGGACATAGGAGACCTCTTCCAGTCCTGTGAGACTATGAAGTGTACATGCTACATTTAATGTAAGTAGTACAAGATAAAGAGTGGTGCATTAATTCCTTTAATACTGTTTTTCTTTTAATTTACTTACAGTGAAATCATGGGTAATTAGGTACCAATACACCTGGGATTTAAAAGGAATTTTTTATGTTACAGTGGATAAATTTTATCTAATATGATCTAGATGCTTAGCCTGATAAGTGTTTTGATCTTCATTCTCAAGACTAGAGAATTATGTTTTATTTAACTTCTCAAGAATCCAGCTGGAAAAGTGCAGTGAAATGCCGAGTCCATATGAACCCTTGACAGGTATAAGAAGGCCTGATTCATTAAATTATCTTTTAATTATTTCAGAACCATGTTGCTTCTCCTTTACATTAAATCTAAAATTTTGTGAATATCACCCTAAGGGAAAGGAATTTGTTTCACTTTGAAATGTTTCTTTTTTGCCATACTCTGAAGCCTCTGTTAAATTTGTACAGTATTGTGTACACAGAACATGCTTTTTTCTCTAACTCTGCCTAGTTACTGGAAAGTGTTTTGATAATTGTCACTTAATATTAGTTACACTTTTATATGGGCTGTACAAAAGACATTTTCATTGATATCCAACTTTTTGTGTTTCATCAGAGTGCAGCATTGTTTGTTACTCCTGGACAGAAACCTATATGATCCTTAAGATTACTATGCTGCCTTTTGCAATTCCCTGAGAACATACTGTCTGATATTAACCTCATTTCATATAATCCTTAATATGGGACTTTTTTTCATTGTGAAGATTGTTTTATCCAATCATAACAGAAGTGAGGCTCACATTTAAGGGACAAAATTAAAGACTTCAATGAAAAAGCTGGGTACAACTGGGTAAGCATAGAAATCACAGTTTCTTGAAAGTCAAATGCTACTCAGCTAGACAATTCTATCCTCTCTTCTCAGAGAAAAATACCACAGTCTTATCTTTTGATAATCAAGCTTATTGAGAACAAAACTGTTATCTGGAGGGACAGAAGCAAAGAAGATATACTTTCAAGGAAAGAGGTTTAACTATACAGGCTTCTGTGAAGGAAAAGAGTGGAATGTGTTAGAAATAATTGTAATTTGGAAGGGTAACATCCAAAAGGGAAGAAGACCAAAAGTTTATACCTAAACAGCTTCTAATAGAAAGCTATATTCCAACCACATAAATAAATAAATAGAATAATGGAAAGTGTTTGCCTTTGTCGTTTTAACAAAAAAAGAAGCTCCTGAAAACTGAGGTTTGTGTATGAAAAATACTGTTACAGTGTTTCCTGGGAATCATACTTTTCTGAGATTAGCTTAGTCCACTGCATGTTCCATGATGCAGAGTATGCATGTTAGTTCCTGAACTATACAGCATATTGGAGTTCTGATTTCTATTTATCATGCCTAGATTTCCTTTTGATAAACAGAAATAAGGAGGAGAGCAATACTGAGAAATGTTGTTGGGTGTACTGAGAATGGGAATGGAGACTCCTATAAGCAGTGCTCAGGTAAAAGGTGGTACTTCACATTTTTCTTAATTGATATAATCAGTAGTGAATAAAAGTCATATTCCTTTTGCAACAATATTAATATGATTTTCAGAAGCCAAAACCAATGCTTATGGCAGTTACCTGGTGCATGTTTTCTACATATCTATAATTGCTATGAATTATGTCATTCAGGATGGAGAAGTAGTGACAGGCTTTTCAATGAACAATAAAAACAGCATTGTTTACCTAAAAAGTAGTTGATTATTGCAGAATACCTCCAGGAAGACTCACCCAAAATTCACATAGGACAGAAATTAATTAGTTTCTTCTAAGTCAACTCTTCTGTCCACATATTGTATCCACCGTGTAGTCTATTTCCCATTTGGGAGGGACAAAGAAGGGGCAGGAATCCCTTTATCTCCTTTGGAAAGAACAGTTGTAGTAACAGAGACCACCTTTCTCACTGAAGAACTGTTTGATGCTAGGGGAGTGATGCCAGCTTGAAGATAAACCAGGGAGCTCTTAAAAGTCTCCTCTTATATAATGTCTGCAGTCTGTGTTTAATTCTACTGTGTAACAATTTTTATGGACACTTTTGTTAGTTTGCACGTTATTTGTTTTCTCATTGCAATTCCCCTGAGAAGAACCATTACACCAGTTAATTTTCAAGATAAACTATTTCTTCACATCCCTTTTTTCTTTCTGCTTATGACAGCTAAGTCAATCATCTCTCTCTGTCTCTTCTGATACATGATCTAAGTAGGATCTTATGTTGTTTACGTAAAGAAAGCCAAAGATAATTATTTTTATTTTTGAAGAAAAGTCAAGCCCATTAATGTTATGAAATGTTCTCAAAAGGTATCTTTTATCAATTTTTATACTTTTGAGAAAGTTGTAGCATTCAGGCCTGTTTTGATGGCAATTGCTGAATAGTGACAGGTCATCAGTGAGAGATGTCATCAGCTCCTGCTTCTGGATAGATGGCTGAAGTGAGCAGCTGAAAACACCCTGCTGGTAAGTGAACCCACTAAACTTTACAGTGTTTAAAAAGTAGGTCTAATTCAAATCTCCAGAGCAGTGAGGCATAGAAACAAAGTTGAAAAAAGAATACAACGGCATAGATCTAAACAAAATATTATAATCAAAATAACTTTAGCAGATTTCAAGGCAAAAAGACTTTTAATCATTTAGCCTGACTGCTTCCATAACAGAAGTAGGAGTTCAGCAAAACATTCCTCCTTTCACCTGCATGAGCTAGCAGCAGCATCAGTCAGGATTAATGGAGGTGTCCAGTCTTCAGTTTGAAACTTCTAATGAGGGAGACTGCACTACTTTTAATTTGCTCTGGTAGCTAATTATTAGGCCTAGCTGAAAGTTTTTAACTAAAACTACTTTGACAGGTTCTTGGATTTTCCACTCAATGAAATACTTAGAGAAACATTTGCTTCAGCCAGATCTCCCCCACCTTCTGCCCCCTGATGTGGATTAAAGATTTTTCCTGCAGAACTGATTCAACAGAATGTCATGCAGGCTTTTTTGTTTCCTTTCTAATCTAAATTTCTAGAGTCAGATTTCGAGTCAGATTTCCCGCAGTATGTTTTTCTATCATGAGTCCTCTCTTACTTTAATGTATTTAAATTGCGTCTGCTGCTTTGGTCTTTCGGTAGAACATCAGTGTCCCTACACCCCAAAGTAGACATGCCAACAGTCTTTAAGAGTAAGACACAGTGCAAAGCCCAGATTCTGAAAAAAATATGCATTTGGTGTTTGAATTGACACCACTACATGGTAAAGGGGGAAACAGAGGTGGTTTGTACCTGAAATCAGAAAACACCTGGAGAGGTCCCAATGAAAATGCAGTTGGAGCAAGGAGGATTAAGAACAGCAGCAGGAGTCTCAGGAATTAAAAGTGACAGGAGAGATTAGGAGAATGGAGGCAGGGTTCTAGGAGGTAACAGCTGACGTGAAATGTCAACTAACCTGTGATAAGCCTTAAGGAAAAGGACACAATGAGAATGTGGGAAATAGCAACAAATCACATGTCAAAAGAAACTCTAAGTGTTAATGAAATTATAGCAAAATATTGTTTTCCAGCATGCCAAAGCAATGATTGCTGTTCCTGAGACCTTTAACAGAGGTTATTATGGGTAGATTTCTTTCTGGGGTAAAACTGAAGGTTAAAGTTTGGTGATCACATGGTTAATCAACTGACTACTCACTTGAGACACTATCCTGTTAGCTTTACAGTCCCTTGGGTAGGTGGAGAAATATGAATTGAAATAATTACTGAATCTTTGATATGGACAATATGGAGATTTTAAGACTGAAGGGAACTGTATTCTAAAACCTGTTTTACACTCTAAATAATTACTAATCTAAACTGCAGGTCTTCTTTCTTCTATGTGGGGAATCCAGAATACAGGGTGGTGCTGACTGATCTTTCTAGGATCCTATGAATCTTTTTGGAATGTGAAAAACTGGATAAGAATATCTGTAATTTATTTTCCCCAAACCCTCTTTCCATCACTTCTACTATCTCACCAGGAAAATGAGAGGCAAGAATTACAATTCTAGAAAGCAACCATGTAAAGGACCTTGACTTCTCCATGCAAATAATCATAGGGTATATTTGCATGGATGGGTGCAGTCTGACCCAAGGTGGTTGGAAGCAATTCTGGTGCAGTAGCAGTGTACCTGTTTTAGCACAGTTCTGTGCCCAAATTACTATGCCCGGATCTCAGTAAGACATAGTTTATGTTGATCCAGTAGTCTGAAATACTGACTAAAATACTAAAGTACTAACTGCTTTTCTAGCCCATATAAAACAGAAATAGGAAATAAATAGAAAAAAGGAATCTTACTAACAAAGAAATTAAAATTACAAAGAGGTGGGCAAGGACATGAAACTATGCTTAAAATAACAAGGACCAATCAAATAATCAATTGAATTAAACTATGAAACAGAGCAACAGGAATCATAGAATGGTTTGGGCTGGAAAAGGCTTTCAAAGATCACTGAGTCCAACCCCCCATCATGAACAGGGACACCTTTCATTAGGTCAGGTTCCTCAAAGCCCCATCCACATTGACCTTGAACACTTCCAATGAGGGAGCATCCACAACTTCTCTAGGCAACCTGTTCCAGTGTCTCACCACCATCATTGTAAAAACTGTCCTCCTTATGACCCATCTAATTCTACCCTCTTTCAGTTTAAAACCGTTGTCCCTTGTTTTGATACCACAGGTTTGGTAAAAAGTCCCTCTCCATCTTTCTTATAAGCTGCCTTTAAGTATTGAAAGGCAGTCATAAGGTCTCCCTGGAGCCTTCTCTTCTCCAGGCTGAACAACCCCAGCTCCCTCAGCCTTTCTTCATAGGAGAGGTATTCCAATCCTCTGACCATTATCATGGCTCTCCTCTGGACCCACTCTAACAGGTCCATGTCCTTCTCGTACAGAGGACCTCTGAGCTGGATGCAGGACTCCGGGTGGAGTCTCAGAGTAGAGTAGAGGGGGAAGAAAACACCTCACTCGACCTGCTGGCCATGCTTCTTTTTATGCAGCCCAGGATACAATTGGCTTTCTGGGCTGCAAATGCACATTGCGGACTTATGTCCAAATTTTCTTCCACCTGTACCCCCACGTACTTCTCCACAGGGCTTCTCTCAATCCATTCATGCCCCAGTCTGTACTGATACTGGACACGATTGCTCCGACCCCAGTGCAGGACCTTACACTTGTCTTTGTTGAATTTCGTGATGTTCATATTGGCCCACTCTCCAACCCTGTCAAGACCCCTGTTGATGGCATCTCTTCCCTCTAGCAAGTTGACTGCACCGTTCAGCTTGGTGTCATCTGCAAACTTGCTGAGGGTGCAGTCAATCCCACTGTCTGTCACTGATGAAGATAGTAAATAGTATTGGTCCTAGTATGGTATCCTTGAGGGATACCATTTGTTACTGTTTTCCACATGAATATTGAGCCAGAGCGTAAATCTGCACATGACCGTTCAGTCAATTCCTCATCCATCTAACAGTCCATCCATCAAACCTGTAACTCTCCAAGTTAGAGGTAAGCAGGGACCATATCAAAGGCCTTACAGAAGTTCAGGTATATAACATCTGCAGCTCTTCCTTTGTCTGCTAAACCACACTAAAAATCAGAGGTTACTCCCACCCTCACCATTTCTTCTATAAGCACATGTTTACTAAAGCTTGAAGGGGTTTATTTTTAAAATAAAATGTAACTAAGGAGGCAGTGCCTTGTAGAGAACTCATAAATCACCAAAGAAATACCTCGTATTCTCTTTCTTTCTCAGATTCATATCATCAGATAACTGAAAAAACCTTTTTGTCAGTGCCTTAAATGCCCTCCTGTATAAAGTTCAAAACAAGTGTTTGTCAGGAATTGGGCAGAATGAAACATTCAGTATGCCAGCCCAGAAAATTAACTTGTTGAAGAAGATGTCTGACCTCAGCAAAGCTTCATAAAAATGAAAACATCGTCTCAAAATCAGCCAGGTGCAAGGCCTGGGTCCAGTCTTGCATTCTGTGAATATCATACAGTAACCAAATAACAACCGAGGGTTCAGGAATGCTTCCCAGGTTGGTCAACTCCCAGACATGTCCCATCTCTAAGTCAAGCTAAAACTGCTGTGCACCATTCCCAGTTTAGTGCGTAGACATAAAACCTAGGCATCTGGGAAAAGAAGAGAACGTTACATTTGTGTCTGATTTGAATGACTGGAGAATGACACTCTCCCAGTGTGTCATAACATGTGCCAAGAGAGATTTCTTCTTTTGATGTCATTAACTCTTCCCTATCCTTGCATTCTGTCTTCATAATCTGCTTTTTCTGAGTAATCTAAATCATCTGGGTGGGCTTTTTTCCACCACAATATTTCCCAGAGAATGCCTTTACATAACACTTTATTGTCCATGCCTATGTTAGTAAAGTAAACATTTTCCAGAAGGAGACTTGGTCACCAGATCGTGAGCATCCACAGTGCTAAATCTTTAATATTCTGTCCTGGTTTCAGCTGGGATAGAGTTAATTTTCTTTCTAGTAGCTGATATAGTGTTGTGTTTGGGGTTCAGTATGAGAGGAATGTTGATAACACACTGATGTTTTCAGTTGTTGCTAAGTAGTGTTTAGACTAAGTAAGTCAAGGATTTTTCAGCTTCTCATGCCCAGCCAGCAAGAAGGCTGGAGGGGCACAAGGAGTTGGGAGGGGACACAGCCAGGGCAGCTGACCCAAACTGCCCAGAGGGATATTCCATACCATGTGACATCATGCCCAGTATACAAACTGGGGGGAGTTGGCCAGGGAGAGTCACTGCTTAGGAACTAACTGGGCATCGGTCGGCGAGTGGTGAGCAATTGCATTGTGCATCACTTGTTTTATATATTCCAATTCTTTATTATTATTGTCATTTTATTATTGTTGTTATTATCATCATTATTCTCTTCCTTTCTGTTCTACTAAACTGTTCTTACCTCAGCTGATGAGTTTTACCTTTTTTTTTTCCTGATTCTTTCTGCCATCCCACTGGTTGGGGGGGAGTGAGTGACTGGCTGTGTGGGACTTAGTTACTGACTGGGGTTAAACCACAACATATGCTCTCTGGTATAAACTTTATTCCTGCCTGTTTTGCAGGCAACACTAAATATCTTCTGAGCATACTCCAGGGATCATTCCCAGAAGGCAGTTTGGTGACAGCCACACTGTTAAGCTGTTGCAATGCAAAGATGTAGCATTTACTCTTAGAGCTAAAGAATTGGTGCTGTCCTATTTTATTTATTGGCACAGATGTAAGCAATAATTGGAGATGTCTCAGGTATCAGCTCCATTCACAACCATTCGTAAGATGATCGAAAAAAGCCCTAATACTATTAATGTGAAATAGCCAATGAACGTCTTTAAATGGTAATCAGTAAGTGGAAGAACAGAAAAAAATATGGGAGGATGGACAGAGTACATCTTCCCTCAGACTTTGGAATTTCGTGTTGACTTTAGAAAATTGCTCCTGTGATTGAAAGATGTTACTATTGCTCCAGACCCACATCATTAAAGAACTGCTGGAAAAAAACAGAGAAAAGAAATCAAGACCTACTAATAAACCTGGGGATAGAACTGTATCAGACACAGTCATAGAATCATAGAATCATTTTGTTTGGAAAA
>NW_010973062.1:4846360-4846782 GCF_000737465.1 Haliaeetus leucocephalus
AGCTCCCTGTTCAGTCAGGCTGGTCGTCTTCCCTGGCAGTTCGTCTTGCAGCACATGGGAATAGCCTGGTCCTGCGCCTTGAAGATTTCCTTCTTGAAGAATGTCCATCCTTCCTGGACCCCTTTGCCCTTCAGGACTGTCTCCCAAGGGACTCTCTCAGCCAGTGTCCTGAACAGGCCAAAGTTTGCCCTCTGGAAGCCCATAGTGGTGGTTTTGCTGACCAACTTCCTTGCCTCACCAGGAATTGAGAATTCTGTCATTTCATGGTCACTAAGCCCAAGGCGGCCTCCGACCATCACACCTCCCACCAGTCCTTCCCTGTTTGTAAACAGTAGATCTAGCAAGGCTCCTCCCCTGGTTGGCTCACCTAACAGCTGTGTCAGGAAGTTATCTTCCACACACTCCAGGAACCTCCTAGACTG
>NW_010973062.1:4846889-4909846 GCF_000737465.1 Haliaeetus leucocephalus
ATTCATCTGTCTCTTCGGCCTGGTTGGGTGGTCTATAACAGACTCCCAGCACAATATCTGCCTTGTTGGCCTTCCTTATCATCCTTACCCAGAAGCACTCAACCTTGTCAACAGAATCATGTAGCTCTGTACAATCAAAACACTCCCTAACGTAGAGAGCCACCCCACCACCTCTCCTTCCTTGCCTATCCCTTCTGAAGAGCTTATAGCCAGCCATTGCAGCACTCCAGTCATGGGAGTCATCCCACCGTGTTTCTGTGATGGCGACTAAGTCATATCTATCCTTCTGCACGATGGCTTCCAGCTCCTCCTGTTTGTTGCCCATGCTGCGTCTTGAGGCAGTAATGGCAATTTACATTCTGGGTCATGATATACTACTTACTGAATGGTTATATATATCTGTAAACAAAATCACTATGTAAATGAAACAAAAAAACCAAAGACATACAAAGAAAAAAAAGGTCAATAGGTAAATGTAGAAAATATGCATATAACTTATTTATGCCACTTTTATATGATGGACCATGTAGGAGGCATTCATAGATTTCAATCTTCTGTCATTTTATTTTTTAAGTGACCTACACTTTGAGATTTACCCATTTCTATTTCATTATAATTTTAAAGCTGTGAAAGGAACTCACATAATATGATTGGATATCAGAAGTATTTTTTTTAGTAGAGATTAATAGTGAGATCTTATCATGAACATTTCTGTGATGTTTCAACTTCATTCAAACACTGAATCATCTCTGGAGGACATTGTAATTTAATCATAATGAATTAATATCGATGTTTCTTTACTTTGAACATTATATTTCCTTTCTACAGATGCAATAATTAGAACACAATTAATTAGCTTAAGTAGGTGATTTTGTAAATATAACAGTTCAAGCACCTTGTTGAAGAATGAAGATTTGAAGTTCAATTTCTTTGTGATTTTTTCTTCAACATATTTTGAAAGAAGATTGATAGAGTGGAACTTACCTGACTAAATGATGACAGCAGCACAGTCGAAGATGCATATGTGGTAGTGACCAGATGCTGTTAGAGAAAATGGCAAAAAATTATAAACACTTCTAGAAAATATTAAATTCATTCCAAGTAGATGCCTGGTATGTGTCAGCTGAATTGTATTATAAACGTTATTTACTATGTGGGGATTCTAAGTTGTCAGATTTAGATAACCAGATTTAGTCTCATGAATCCACTGAACAGATGTGTGAATGATATGGTAATTTGACCACCAAATCTGGTCACCCTCCCCAGCACTTAAGAAATAAGATTTTAGAAGCAAATTAAAAAATAAATAAACAAAGAGAAACCTGAAATTTAAAAACAAACAAACAAACAAACAAACAAAACCACAGAAAAACCCCAAACCAAACATGGAATAAGCTCTCGGCTATATTTTCACTTTTCTTGCAGAAACAAGCAAGAGAAAATGCAGAAACATTGCCTGGGATTACCACTTACAAATTCTAGAAAACCTAGCTTAATGGAGCAAAATTAATGAAGTGGTGAGCAGCCAGAAAGCCATAATGGAGTTTTACTACAGCTCCCTACCTTACCATATTTACCCCCAGTAAGGATTTCCAAATATCATGGCCTAAAGTTAGTAAATGAACCCAGAACTCATAATAACAACATATCCACAAATAATAAAAGTCTTCATTGTCTTTTCACTGAAGTTATCCCAGTTTAAAAGATCAACAGATAACAAAATGTCACTCACCACAAATAAAATAAAGCTTTACACTTTAAAATAAGCACAGTCCTTGGGTAATTCCATCCCACATAGCAATAATGTACAAATCAAGTGAATAACCCAAGTCATTCTGCAGAGAAATAAATCTTGGAAACTGGGAGTTGATAGTTACAAAAATGACTCAAGTTTTAAACTATGCAACTGCCCATCAAAAAAATAAGGAGCCTGATGCCAAAACTGAAAACACTCTGAACTTCACGTTCTTTCAAATAGACTCCCGAGGTAAAATTAGCTGTTTAGTCTCATTTTCAGATTTGATTTATTAATATAGCTGAAGTCAAGCAAAAATGACAGATATGGTCAAACCCAGGCATATTATAAATTGCCTTCCAGTAAAATCAGCAGTTTTAGCAGTTAAGCTTTCATCATTTTAGAACAGAGCAGTATAGATGACCGCAGAGGATGGCATATTTGGTAAAATGCGCAAAAGATAGTAATTTAGATGAGGGAACTTGGTAGAGAGACACCTGGATTCATTCTGTACTCTGTCATTATCTTTGTATGTGGCCTTGGGAAACCAGTGCCACTCTCCCTCCTCCAGTTTTTATGTGGAAATAGGAACAGTAATACTTTCCCGATACCACATTCTGTCATCCCCTAAGATCCTGCTCCCAGAGAAATAAAATACTTTTAGCTATGCTGACAGAGTTAAAACAGCAAAAGCTCTCTCATATGGATGGAGTTTATTGTTAAATGAGCTTTTTATGCAGTTATAATCTGCTTCTGTTCAAAAGGGGTAGCACACTATGCAGTTGTAAAATACCTTCTTGCGAAGATAACTACATACTTCCCTCAGGTGTTTATCGGTGTTTTTCTATATCCTTTTGTGAAGTGTGACCCCAAGGGTGCTTCAAAGCCCAGAAAGCTGCCTGTGTTGCGTGCCACTGAGCCATCCTCAGGACTGGCTCTGGCTAATGATATTCCTGGAGAGGAACGGTGGGACAATAATCTAACAGTGCTCATCACTCCCCGGTGCTGACGTATTTTGAAAGTCCTTCGACTTTGTGATCATGCCGTTTCTAGCTGTTATCACCTTTCTGTGTCGCGTGACTTCAAGAGAAAAATATTACCTATAGTTTTTCCTTGCAGGATTTCTGTTTTTTTTTTCTATCTGAGCTTTGATATTACGTACCTCAGAGGCAGATGGGATTTGTATGCAGCTTAAATTTAGTATGGCAGTCACAGATAGGAGATGCCTGGAGACCAGTCCAGCACCGTCCCCTCAGCCTCCTACTAATCCAGTCCACTGAGAGACAATGTGACCATTTTTGTACAAAAATGCCCTATGTCTTCCAAATGAAAACAGTACATATATTACACAAATATTTAAATGGCCTGGCTTCAGACTGTCAGGATTTCAGAGGTTTAGAGCTATAGAGATGCATGGCTCCTAGCAGTTCTCATAAACGCAATCTGAATTTTCTCATTAGCTCTCCCCTCCATTTGTTTTTGTACTGCTTTTTGTTTTTTCAAGAGCCATTTTTATATCTTAGGTATACATTACAGAATAATTCTTTTTGCTTACATGAATTAGTCTGCATAGTATAAAAGAACATAATTAATGTTAGAGATAACTTATCTTGATCAAAGTGGATGAAAGAATGATAATATACAGGACTTAGTGTTCTGTATGTTGACAGAAATTAAGCATAATTCTCTCAACAAAACTTTAGGCTAAATGTAAATGCTAGAATGAGCAATACCTTTATATCCATAGCAATATGTTACATTTGATATTAAAGCAATAAAAACAGAGAAAATGAAACAATTAAACATGTAGATTATACTAAGACTTTATCTAATAATTATCCTTAGATTTTTCTATAACATTGCCTCAGTCGTTCAGACATGATTTCATTTCTGAGTTACCTTTTTTCCGTTGTCTCTGCAAGTGTGTGTATATATATATAAAAGCAGGAATATAAGAAGGGAGACACTGACACACCCATTCTACAGTGCAGAATCATTGTTATCTAATGAGTAAATTTATAGCCTGTGTGGGAATCTGCTGAGGTTTTTTCCAGGTTGGTTGGGGTTTTTTATTGTTGGGTTTTTTTTCCTTTTTATACACATTCTTCAAAGATCATTTATTTGTTTTTTAAATACTTTTTGGATTTTTTCCAATAATTTTTTTAATGATTCTTACCTAGGGTTCAGGCTGAGTTTGCATCATCAGTATTTCCTGCCAGCATCCTTTCAGTAAGTCATATCTGCTTTGACATAATATACTGCACCATTTCTGGGGGATTCTCTGTGTGCACTTACGATGGCATTTCAGTTTGGAACAGGAATAAGCATTCGACATACAGCCAAAATAGAGCTACTCTGAAGAAAACCCCACCGAAATGCTTGTGAGTTTAGCCATGAGGTCTTCAGGACTTAAGTTTTGCTCTGCAAAGCCATTCCTGTTTCGCCATGCTACTTGCCAATGGGAAGGATCTCTGTAATGCAAACATAATTCCTCTTCCACATATAGGAATGATTGTATCATTTTTTATTTTTTTTTCTGTTGACTGCAGTCAGGTTTTGGCTAGGTCCCAAATGTCTTCCCTGCAAAAGGCCCCTGCGGTTTTACCTAGCTTTGTCAGCTCAAAGGCAAGGGTCACCCTTACAGACACGTTTGTCTTCTCTTTGGGCTCTGTACTTCATCAGTCCTGTTTCCTTTCTCTCTGTTTCCTTTTCCTACAAATACCTAAAATCCTTTTTTCCTTATGTTCCATCAGCCTAGATCTGGCAGCAACGCGCCTCCTTCTCCGCTCCCTCTTTCCGCTCAGCTTGTGCCCCAGGTCCCTACAGGAAGGCACAGCTCAGTGCTCTGTAGCGGCGCCTCTGCTTGCACTTACAGGGAGAGAGTTGCAAAAGAAAAGCAAATTGCAATCAAAAGCAGAATGTAAACTGAACTCAGAAAAAGGTTATTTAAAAAAGGTAGGAAGAATTGACAGGCAGCTGAAGTCACTGAATTTATTTACATCTCCTTTTGCTATAATTCCCTATGTCTTAGATATTAGCATACTATGGGAAAAAAAAATTCTGAGTGATTACACCATTACATTCAACTTTTCTTCTTACATTAATTTTTCCACACTGGATGCTACCCACAATAATAACATAACTGTTGTATATGCATTCTCATTAAGAAGTGTAGTGTTTTAATACTTGACTTGTGTATATAAACATGCAAGTATTTTCACCAGGTTATTTTGTGCATTGCCTTTGCAGAAATGTTGTATGTTCAACAGATGTTATATGTTCAAAGTGTATTTATTTATTCATTGTTGCAGTCAAATTTTCTATGAAGCATGAAAAGGTAAATTTAGATACTTAGATCTCTTTCCCAAGAAGGGGGTAACTATTGGTACTTGTAACCATAAAATGTCTCTAATCCTAACCTGTGTTTTTAAAAGACTTACACAGAGTTTCCCAAATATGATCTGCTTCCCACCAGAGTTTTCACTTAGACAACACAGACGGGATACAAAATGGGCTAATTATACAGATTTGGAGTTTCTCAAACATAAACAATGCTAGATGAATGATGGCTTCAGATATCCAATAATGTAACTGGTAATATGATGAAATTTAGAGATTAGTCTCTGTTAATTAGAAATGTGCATAATTTTAGGACAGTGAAAGTGTTCTTTAAGTTGAAAGTTTAGCAGATAATGAGAATTAAAGTTTATTTTTGTTTTTAAATCTGAAGTGTAGTGTAAATAACATACAGGCATTTTCACTTTATCTTACTGGTAAGATAAACAAAGTTTCTGCCTTTTTGTTACCAAACAAGTCCTGTGGAAGCATCTTTGATTTTTCCACACTTTGTGAGCAGGTAGTGTGTGATCTTATCACTTGGCTAGACTCATTAATAAGTTATTAAAGTTTGGTATAAAGCACTGTCAATGTTCAGCAGTCCTACCTTTCTGTCTTTACTGCTAAGTCATTGCACTGCTGACTTCAGCTAAGGTTCAAGTCCACAGCCTGTGCAAATGACATGTATAGGTGGGGACTCTTTGGGTACGTATTAGCTGATTGCTCCAGTGAGAAACATCAAAACAAGACTTGTGCATCCTTCCATGGAACGGACTTGAAAATACATGACTCCCAGCTTGCAGAATTAATTTTTTAACCTAACCTTCAATGAAGTCCATAACTAAAGTTCTTTCTTAGGCCAAACTGCCATGAAGTCAGTGAAATTCTTTTTATGTCAGCAGTGAATTGATCTCTGTGTGTTTTGCCAGAGAAAGCTGGTATTGTAATGCTTGTTTACGTTAGCTTAATATCCTGTTTCGTACCAAAGTAAGTTATACTGTTGCATTTAGATCTCACAGATTTATGAGACAATGTTTTAAAATTCTTTAATAGGAAATAACTTAATATTAAAGAATTCATATTGCAAACTAAGTGCAAGGATGCCTAGACTAAAAGATTGAATCAATCAATATAAGCCTGCATTCAACTGATATATATGTATTATTTATTTGAAATGATTAGCTGTTTGGATGTTTACCAAACAAAAACAATCCAAAGACCTAGGTGACTCATTTTAAAGAATAGCATAGTTTGCTTAATGTAATGGACAATTGTTTTTCTTCCCTAACCTGAGTATACTTCTCTGTATTTTTTTTCTAAAGTGTTGAAAAACACATCTTATCTTTGAAAATGTATCTTATGAAGTTTACCTTTAAATTGTATTCTAAGTTTTTGGAAAAAAATTAATAATTAAATAATATTTTCTTACTAATATCTTGTTTAGTTTATTCAGCACCAAATATAGACAAAACCAGAATCCCACAAATGTCAACCATTTCCTTCAAGCACTGAGGAAAATATGTAATAAACATACGGTGCTTTTATCTAGCTATTATGGTGCTATTGTAAATCATCACTAAAGCTGGTGAGGTATTTTTCTCAAGTGTACCAGTTACAGATTGGAAGTGGTCCATTAAAAACACCTTGGGTTCAGTTTGGTTTTGTTAAAAACAGGGCAGAAATTCATCAGGATCCTTCCTGGGTTCCTCTTGGGGTTGCCCTGTTGTTAAAACCTCAGGAGGCAGAGGAGGGAGCCCAGGAGGTTGAGGGAGCCCCTGGGTTCTGTAGAGCTCTCCGGGGCGCAGAGCCCTCTCCTCAGAGCTTCTTCCAGCCTCGCTGTTGACACCTCAGCCCAGATTTGGACCAGATTTGGACTCACCTTTGGATTCTTCTAAAGTGCCCCAATGCCATCTTAATCGTGCAGCCCCCTCATCCCTGTCCTACCGCTGTGACTTTTCCATAGCAAGAAATCAGGTGTGCACACTGGATGGCACCTGTGGCACACCAGAAATTTCTGTGACCTGAATATTTGCACTCTTGACGCCGTCACTCTTGTGACTCCAGACAGACGAAATGTTTTCGAGGTATTTTATGAAAATCTGATAGGATTGACAGACACCTGGAACAATTGGATATCATATTCCTGTGTAGTACAATGGAATAAACCTTTTAAGTACTGGCACATCCGTGGTACACAGGAAAACAGAGTAGCGCTTTGTCATGGTTTAACCCCAGTTGGTAACTAAGACCCAGCCAGCTGCTCGCTCCCTCCCTGCTGCAGTGGGATGGGGGAGAGAATCGGAAGGGTAAAAGTGAGAAAACTTGTGGGCTGAGATAAAGACAGTTTAATAGGTAAAGCAAAAGCTGTATGCGCAAGCAAAGCAAACCAAGGAATCCATTCCCCACTCCCCACGGGCAGGCAGGTGTTCTGCCATCTCCAGGACAGCAGGGCTCCATCATCCCTAACGGGGACTTGGGAAGAAAAATGCCATCACTCCCAACATCCCCCCCTCCTCCTTCTTCCCCCAGCGTTATATTACTGATCATGACGTCCTATGGTGTGGGATGTCCCTTGGGTCAGTGGGGGTCAGCTGTCCCGGCTGTGTCCCCTCCAGCTCCTTGTGCCCCCCAGCCTGCTCGCTGCTGGGGTGGGGGGAGAAGCAGAAAAGCCCTTGGCTCTGGGTGAGCCCTGCTCAGCAACAGCTAAATCATCCCTGGGTTATCGGCACTGTTTTCAGCACAAATCCAAAACACACCCGCATACCAGCTACTGTGAAGAAAATTAACTCCATCCCAGCCAAAACCAACACACACATGCTTGAACCTTTGCCCTGATCATTACTCAATATTTTAGGTACAATGAACTGCAATAAAAAATAGAAGTGACCACAGTTCAGATCACTTGAACATCTCTCCCTCTGATGATTTAGTAAAGGAAGATAATTATGTCAATCTAGTTATAATTACTGGTAGTGTAATAACTACACCAAAAATTTACACGTGAGATAATCAGAACAATGAAAAGCCTACTGGCTACAGTACTGCAACCTGAATTAAAGAAAGATAAGCAAATATTTAGAAAGAAGTCTTAACCACAACCAGAAAGTGTTGTAAATATCCAAATCCCCTACACATTCTCTTATCAGTTATTAACATCATTAGTCTATTCTGTCTTGCTAGCAATAATGCAGTTCTGAAAAGGCCACAGCTTTGAAACCGTTGCATCAAACATGACTTTCATGTCTACAGATACTTTTTCACAAGTTTTTTGGACAGATGTACAAGCATTTACACTTAGGTAATTAATAAAATAGCCTCTGGGTTATCAGGCATCATTCAAAACCACTACAACAATCGACAATAAGTTTGCATGCTTAAGTACCTTCATTTCTGTGAAAAAGAGGCAAATGAAAAGAAAGGCTAGAAAAATTACAAACATTATATAGTAATTAGTTTTGGAACGCCATTGCTTGAACAATTTCCAGCAAGCCTAATGAAAATTCTTTGTATTGTAATTTTCATTACAGTGCTATAAAATACATACCATGCATGTTCTCCTGAGAACATGCTTAACTTTGAGGACCAGTGTAGATCACACCAAAAGGTGCCTTAAGAGAGCTTTTAGCAAACATAGCTTACATAAATAAGACGATCTTGTTCAGTATATAGGACTGTTTTCCCAACCTTATTCAAATCACATGCACACAGAGAAATAAATTCATAACTTTGCATAATATTGTGGCAAAAAATGTCCTGTAAATGCACCCACAAGTACAACTCTGATTATGATTAAAGTTTATCTTATTATACTTTAGCTAAGAGGATCATTATATTATATACTGTGCCATGATTAAACTGCTTTTTCTTAAAGTACTTTGAATTTATGTTCAGACAGCTTTTATATTCATAAGCTCACAACACTACTCCACACATCCCCAGAGAGCAGCCCAGGAAAGACTAATCAAAGTACTGGCACTTATTTTACTATAATGTGCATTACTCTCAGTACTGTAGTAACTCCAAGTCAAATCCACATAAGCCCCTCTATATAACATGTTCAGTTTCAGCTGTGATCTGGATTAACCTTTAAAATAGAAAGAAAAGGTCTGCTGCAGAACTTTATAAAGGCTTTGGCCATTTGAGTCATATATTGGGCTCAGTCCTGTCATCTGAAGGCAACACAGATTTTGGCTGAGCCATGACTGTAAAACTCCCTGTAAGTGGTGACCAGAGGGAAAAAATAAAGTGGTTTCAGCCTCTGCTTTTCTCTTTTTTTTAATCAGAGTTTTTTTGTGCTAAGAACAAATTTATGTCTGTAGTCAGCCTCTTGGCTTCAGATGTAATAATATTCTGTTGGGTGTTACAAATAGCAGGAATAGCCCTGGACTTTGTGTGGGCTTGCATATATTCAAACATTCAATATTTTTGACTAGCTGGAACTAATGGAACAGGTTTTCAAAGCAAACCTTCTATCCTAGCAATTTAAATAAATTGCTAACAGCAAAGTTTTTTGGTGACTTTGGGTAAAACCTTGAAAGGTCAGTAGTGACTTGAGGCATGTTTAGACCTTGTAATGGAGCACAGACTGAGAGCTGACCCGAGCTGGTACTTCCACTTGATGCAGAACAAATTGGCATGAAAGGTAGTTGTTTGGTCCCAAAAGGAGTATAGTTGCATAATAATAGCTCCATATCTACACTAATAAACCTTGCCTCACAGATGTTTTCTTAACAGTGGTTTTACAGATGCGGATATTATGCCACATGTAATATCAAGTAATAGCAAATACAAAGCATTTTTTTCCAGTCCTAAAATGAATATAGCAGCTCTTTCACATTTAGGTGAAGTCTGAAACACTCTCAAAAAAGCAATCATGTTATTTTCAGTCTTGATTATTTCCTTTTTCTCCTTCAGTCACTAGCTGTATTTCTAATGAGGTTTAATCTTTATGGTAGAAATTCCAATGCTCAGCACATTATGTAGGTGAAAAAGGCCTTTGGTATTTGGCTATTTCTGTCCTTTGAACATAAACAGAAAAACAGCATTCCAGATTGTCTCTTCTGATACATTCATGCTTCTCAGTTGGGAAGCTCGTCCTATATGTTAATACACGTTTACTGTTGACATAAAAGGGGTTGCCAACATACTGTGAGAGTAAAACATGCTGTGCCTAGAAATGGACCCAGGAGAGATATGTGTTTCCTTCTTTCTCAGGACCTAATAGGGCTTCTGATGATGTTAAATTTGACAGGTCCAGGTTTTTTTTCCCTTTGCAATATTTACCAACTAGCCCAAATCTCTCAACCTCAAGACAATTTCACCATGTTTATCCTGAATGTTAAAACTGTAAAGGAAGTGCTGAACTGTTTATTCCTCCTCCTATAGATTTACATGTGACATCCTACAGAGGTCAATTACATTCATCTTGTTCCCCATAGCTTCTGAGGTTAATCAGAAGAGTGGGAAAGTTGCCATAACCTAATATTACTCATAAGCTGATCATACTTTTTTCTCTGTTCTATTTGTTAAAGTCAGATTGCTCTTTCTTCTCTTTCACCATCTGCCAGTCTAGGGTAGATATGTAACTGGAGAGATCAGGTCTGGTATTAGTACTTCCATATGTTACCCAGAATTTTTTTGGAGTTCTGATAAATCCAAACCTCCTTTCAATGTTCAAAAAGTAGCACAGAAAAACTTTACTATTTCTGGGAGAACTAAAATTTATATCTCTTCTTTCTGATGAGATCTGGCCAAATAAATACAAGTTTATTATTCATAGAAATCACTATGTACATTATACCGAGATGTTTTCCTAAAAAAATAAATAAATTCTAACTGACAGTAGAATTTCATAAGACAAATCCCTAAGTCAAATCACCAGCCAAAGCAAATTAGAAGTGGAGCCTGCTTCTTGAGCTCAGTTTGCTGCAAGGAGAGGCTTATGTTTCTACAGCTTCTAGTCATGTCCATGTAGAATCATTGACTTGTAGAATAGTTTGGGTTAGAAGGGACCTTCAAAGATCATCTAGTCCAACCCCCCCTGCCATGGGCAGGGACACCTTCCACTAGACCAGGTTGCTCAAAGCTCCATCCAGCCTGGCCTTGAACACTGCCAGGGATGGGGCAGCCACAGCTTCTCTGGGCAACCTGTGCCAGTGCCTCACCACCCTCAGAGTACAAACTGTCCTCCTTATGTCCAATCTAAATCTACGCTCTTTCAGTTTAAAACCGTTGCCCCTTGTTTTGATACTACAGGTTTGGTAAAAAGTCCCTCTCCACCTTTCTTATAAGCCCCCTTTAAGTGTTGAAAGGCAGTCATAAGGTCTCCCCAGAGTCCTCTCTTCTCCAGGCTGAACAACCCCAACTCTCTCAGCCTTTCTTTGTAGGAGAGGTGTTCCTTCACTCTGATCATTTTTGTAGCCCTCCTCTGGACCCACTCTAACAGGTCCATGTCTTTCTTGTACAGAGGATCCCAGAGCTGGACACAGGAGTCCAAGTGGAGTCTCAGAGTAGAGTAGAGGGGGAGAATCCCCTCCCTTGACCTGCTGGCCATGCTTCCTTTTATGCAGCCCAGGATACAATTGGCTTTCTGGGCTGCAAATGCACATTGCGGACTTATGTCCAAATTTTCTTCCACCTGTACCCCCAAGTACTTCTCCGCAGGGCTTCTCTCAATCCATTCATCCCTCAGTTTCTATTGATACTGGAGAATGCTCCGACCCCAGTGCAGGACCTTGCACTTGTCCTTGTTGAACTTCACGAGGTTCCCATGAACCCACTCTCAGGCCTATCAAGATCCCTCTGCATGGCGCCCCTTCTTGCAAGCGATGTACTGAGGTTTGTCTGGGTGGGACAAACACAACTGGAATGTTTGTTTTGTACTTTCACATCCTTTGCCTCCAGGGATGGTGTCATTTCTCCAAGCATTCATATATTTTCAAAAACCTTCCAAAAGATATGTTACGGGAGATAGAGCAGTTGCACTTTGAGTCAGAATAAATACAATCAAGGCTTACAAGTTGAGGCAACTCTTTGAACTGAAATATGACTCATTCTTGCATGGCCATTATGCCAGATGATGTGAAATTAATTAGTCTCGTAATTATCCCTATGAATGTCACAGTTTACATGACAGACATTACCAGCATCAGGTAAGATAAACAATTACTGTGTGAAGGACTGAATTGGGAAGAAGGCTTACTTTTACCCAGGCAGTGAAATATATATGAAGATTTTTCTCTTCAACTTATTCAACTAAAAGTGGGTCCTTTTTTTTCATATATTATTCATTATTTGAATAAAGGATGAAAATATCTTGACATCTTTTGAGATGGGAGGTCATTTAAAAGTAACACTATTTTTCTTTAATTTTGATTTGTATGTTGTGAGCAGCCTTTCTAAAGATTGCTGTCCATGTTTTGAACAGAATTGTTGTTGCGTATACTGGAAAAAAAGAGGTAACTTTTCCTGTCTAACTACTTTGTATTTCATATCTTTCAAAAGGTTTGTCTACAGCTCACTCACAGACAGATGATTTTAAAGGTACAATTCCCTGTGGATCTGCCACAGATCAGAACAATGCTTTGGGAATACACAATGCGCTATCACAACAGTAGCCTTTAAAAAAAAGAAAGAAAACTAAAAAGGAACATTTAGCTTGTACATACTAAAAACCTCTTAGGCAAAACTACTTCTGATAAACCAGCATACTATTAGTTACTCTCTTATTTTTCTCTCATCATGGATTATCCCACAAAAGATTATGTCATTAAAAGCCAATGATTCCTTTTTCAAACTTTGAGTGGATTATTCAATAATATTTATTTTAACAGATGCATTATTTTTCTTTGTTTTGAAGGGAAGGTAGCTATCATCCTGATTTAATGAAATCTTTAATTTTTAATAATTTTTTTTTCAGTCTGTGAGGTAGAGAGGTTTCTTGGCTGTACCAGTTCACAAACCAATCTTTTTTTTAATCTTTATGTCAAATGAGCTTTTTAGCAAGTTCCCAGGAAGAAGTTAAGTGTTTAAAATTAAACTGTCTTTTAAACAAGTGAAAGACTTTCCTGGAGGGCTTCATTCTTTTTAAAGTTAGAGTTAGCTAGCCCATCTGATTTTTAAAATAATTTGCAATAAACCTAAACAGATGGATGAAATTCTGAAATCTTTCCAATCCATATGCTACACTAATGGCATTTGAATCTTTTATTTCTGGAACCAAATGTGGCATTTGCAAGTTTCATATAAAATGATTGTCCACTGTTGCCTTTGGCATTCTTTTGTTTTGGATAAATAACATGAAGTTGTTCAGTGGAAAAGCATCAGCAATGTGCCAGACTTTGAAGTTCTGTGAGAAATTCCTACATTCTTATCTTGCTGGCAGAAACAATGTTTGAAAACGTCATTAACAACTGGACTGCTGCAATGGATGGATTCAGGCTTTAAAGGACAGATGGGCTGGAAAGGCCAGGAGGGGGATTAGCCCTTTACATAAAAGAAAAGCAGGAATGTATGGAGTATGCTTTAGGATGAGTTGGGAGCCAGTCAAGACTTCATGGGTCAAGATTAGTGGGCAGACCAACATGGGTGTTGCTCTAGTGGTTATCTGCTATAGACCTGTACTGGTTTTGCCTGAGATAGTTAATTTTCTTCATATATGATTGTATGGTGCTGTATTTTGGATTTGTGCTGAAAACAGTGTTGATAACCCAGGGATGATTTAGCTGTCGCTGAGCAGGGCTCACCCAGAGCCAAGGGCTTTTCTGCTTCTCCCCCCACCCCAGCAGCGAGCAGGCTGGGGGGGCACAAGGAGCTGGAGGGGACACAGCCGGGACAGCTGACCCCCACTGACCCAAGGGACATCCCACACCATAGGACGTCATGATCAGAAATATAAAACTGGGAGAAGAAGGAGGAAGGGGGGACGTTGGGACAGATGGCGTTTCTCTTCCCAAGTCCCCGTTAGGGATGATGGAGCCCTGCTGTCCTGGAGATGGCTGAACACCTGCCTGCCCATGGGGAGTGGGGAATGGATTCTTCATGTTGGTTTCCTTGTGCACACAGATTATACTGTACTTATTAAACTGTCTGTATCTCAACCCACAAGTTTTTGCACTTGTAGCCTGCTGATTCTCTCCCACATCCCACTGGGGAACTGAGCGAGTGGCTGGGTGGGACTCACCTGCTGGCTGGGCTTAAGTCAGAGCAAGAGCTCCCGATCAGGCAGAAGTAGCAGGTTAAGCCTTCTTCACATGACTTGAAGCAGCCTCACATTTGCAGGCCCCTGTCTTTGCAGGAGGACTTTAACCACCCCGATATCTGCTGGAAGAACAGGACTTGGGTGACATAGGAGACTTCTGGAGCGCACTGGTGATGACTTCCTGGCACAAATGATCCAGGAGTCGACAAGGAAAGGTGCTTTGCTGGACCTGATATTTACAAACAAGGAAGAACTGCCCAGGGATGTGCAAGTCAGGGACAGCTGTGGCCGCAGTGACCAGGAGATGGTGGAGTTCAGGATCTTAAAAGGAGGGCACAGGGCTAAAAGCAGGACCACAGCTCTGGATCTTGAGAGAGGAGATTTCAAAGTCTTCAGAGATCTGCTTGGAATAATCTCATGGGATATGGCCCAGGAGAGAAAACAGGTCCAGGAGAGCTGGCTGATCACCAATGCGATCAAGGATCACCTCCTTCAACCTCAAGAAACATCAATCCCAACAATTAGGAGATCAAGCAGACCTGGTTGCATGAGCAAGAAGCTTCTGACTGAACACAGAGATAAAAAAGAAGTGTGAAAGAGCTATAAGCAGGAGCATAGAGTTGATTCTGACCTTGCAGGGATGGGGTTAGCAAAGCTAAGGCCAACCTGGAGCTGAATCTGGCAACATGAAAGGCAACAAGAAAGGATTCTAAAAGTACATAAACAGCAAAAGGAAGCTAGGGAAAACATGTGCCAGCTGCTGAGTCATACAGGGGACCTCGTGAAAAAAGACACAGAAGAGCCTGAGGTACTCAATGCCTTCTTTACCTCAGTCTTTACTGGTAGTACCAGTCTCCAAGAATCCCAGGCCCCTAGGGTCAGAGAGAAAGTATGGAACAAGGAAGACGTACTCTCAGTGGAGGAGGACCAGGTTAGGGACCACTTAAGCAAAATAGACATATTCAAGTCCATGGGACATGATAGGGTGCACCCATGGGTGCTGAGGGAATTGGCTGATGTCATTGTGAGACCAGTCTCAATTATTTTTGAAAGGTCACGGTGACCAGGAGAGGTTCCTTAGTACCAGAAGGGAGCAAATGACACTCCTGTCTTAAAAACAGGCAAGAAAGAAGATCCAGGGAACTAAAGGCCAGTCAGCCTTACTTCAGATCCTGGGAAAGTGATGGAGAAAATCCTCCTGTAAACCGTTTCAAAACGCAAGAAGGTGACTGGAAGAATTTAACATGGATTTGCAAAGGGGAAATCATGCTTAAGCAACCTGATAGCTTTCTATGATGAGGTGACTAGCTTGGTAGATGAGTGAAGAACAGTTGCTGTTGTTTACCTCAACTTTCGTAAGGATTTTGATACTGTCTTCCATAACATTGTCATAGGCAAGCTGTCAAAGTACAGGTTAGATAGTGGGCAGCGAAGTGGATTGAAAACTAGTCGAATGATTGGGCTCAAAGGTTTGTGATTGATGGCACAAAGTCCAGTTGGAGGCCAGTCACTAGTGATGTACACCAGAGGCTTGCACTGGAGCCAATGCGGTTTAACATCTTCGTTAATGACTTGGATGCTGGGACAGGGCACCTTCTCAGCAAATTTGTGGATGATACAAAACTGGGAAGAGTGACTGATACAACAGATCACTGTGACACCATTCAGAAGGACCCTGACAAGCTGAAGAAATGGTCTGACAGGAACGTCCTGAAGTTCAACTACAGTAAATGCAAAGTCTTGCACCTGGGGGACCAGGACAGGATGGGGCCAGGCTGCCTGGAAAGCAACTTTGCAGAGAAGGAACAAGGCATCTTGTTGGGCAACGAGCTGAACTGTGAGCCAGAAAAGTGCTCTTGAGTCAAAGAAGGTCAACAGCCTCCTGGGCTGCATTAGGTAGAATGTTACCAGCAGGTTGAGAGAGGTGGTGTTTGCTCTCTACTCAGCACCAGTGAGATGTACCTGCAGTGCTGGGTCTAGGTCTGGGCTCCCTAATGCAAGACAGACATGAACATACTGGAGCAAGTCTAAGAAAGGGCTGCAAAGATAATGAAGGCACTGGAGAAGAGGAGAGGCTGAGACAGCTGGGACTGTTTGTCCTGGAGAAGGCTCAGGGAGATCTTATCAGTGTGTATAAATACCTGATGGTAAAGAAGATGGAACCAGACTCTTCTCAGTGGTGCTCACTGAAAGCAAAAGAGACAATGGGCAGAAACTGAAATACAGGAAATTTCATTTAAAGAAACTAGAAAATAAGAAAAATTCTTTTTTTTTTTTTTTACTGTGAAGGTGGTTGAACACTATAACAGGTTATCTGGTGAAGCTGTGAAGTCTCCATCCTTGGGTTTGTGTGGCA
This sequence comes from Haliaeetus leucocephalus, assembly GCF_000737465.1. Classification (NCBI taxonomy): domain Eukaryota; kingdom Metazoa; phylum Chordata; class Aves; order Accipitriformes; family Accipitridae; genus Haliaeetus; species Haliaeetus leucocephalus. Next base: position 4,863,516 of record NW_010973062.1, read on the forward strand.
AGGTTTTGGTAGTGGGGAAGGTGACAGGGGTGACTTCTCTGAGGAGCTGCTAGAAGCTTCCCCTATGTCCAACAGAGCCAATGCCAGCTGGCTCCAAGATGGACCTGCCACTGACCAAGGCTGAGCCCATCAGCAATAGTGGTAGTGCCTCTGGGAGAACAGAGTTAAGAAGGGGAAAAAAAAATTGCTGTGGCACTGAAACTGCAGCTGGAGAGAGGAGTGAGAACATGTAAGAGAACCAGCCCTGCAGACCCCCAGGTCAGTGCAGAAGGAGGGCAGGAGATGCTCCAGGCGCTGGAGCAGAGATTGCCCTGCAGCCCGTGGGGAAGACCATGGTGAGGCAGGCTGTCCCCCTGCAGCCCAGGGAGGTCCACGGGGGAGCAGATCTCCACCTGCAGCCCAGGGAGGACCCCACGCCGGAGCAGGGGGATGCCCGAAGGAGGTTGTGACCCCATGGGAAGCCTGCGCGGGAGCAGGTTTGCTGGCAGGACCTGTGACCCTGTGGAGACAGGAGCCCATGCTGGAGCAGTTTTGCTGGCAGGACTTGTGACCCTGCAGGGCACCCACGCTGGAGCAGTCTGTGCCTGAAGGACTGCAGCCTGTGGAAGGGACCCACACTGGAGAAGTTTGTGGAGGACTGTCTCCCGTGGGAGGGACCCCACGCTGGAGCAGGGGAAGAACGAGGAGTCCTGCCCCTGAGGAGGAAGGAGTGGCAGCAGCAATGTGTGATGAACTGATCATAACCCCCATTCCCCATCCCCCTGCGCTGCTGGGGGAGTAGGTAGAGAATCCAGGAGTAGAAGCTGTGCCTGGGAAGAAGGGAGGGGTGGGGGGAAGGTGTTTTTTAAGATTTGGGTTTTTTTCTCATTACCCTACTCTGGTTGATTTGCAATAAATTAAGTTAATTTTCCCTAAGTCAAGTCTGTTTTGCCCGTGACGGTAATTGGTTGAGTGATCTCTCCCTGTCCTTGTCTTCACCCACGAGCCTTTTGTTGTATTTTCTCACCCCTGTCCAGTTGAGGAGGTGGAGTGCTAGAGCGCTGGCATGGGGCTTAGTTGCTTGCTGGGGTTAAACCACAACAGAGACATTCAAGGCATAACTGAACATGGTCCTGGATAACCTGCTGTAGATGACCCTGCTTGAGCAAGGGGGTTGGACTAGGTGTTCTCCAGAGGTCCCTTGCAGCATAAACAGTTTTGTGATTATATGATTAAATAACTCACCTTCCTCATAGCACATGTGCTCAAATGCACACATAGGCACATACACAAACATACACACATCATACACACTCCGTATAAACATTTGTTTGTTTCTAACAGTTTTTACTAGTATAAATGGGATTATCTCACTGCTGGTTTAGATTAGTCAGATAAGCAAACAGTGACAGTGCTATAAACAAGCTGGTGGTAATACCTGACATGAAAACTGTTTTATTTTTTTAAATTACAATATTTACTTTTATGATTTAAAAGAAAATATCAGCTAGTTTTCATTAATCTAGTGACTAATTTTTACAGTACAATTCCTGTTCTTTGTTTACGTGTTTGCATATATAAATATTTAATATGTTTTCATTTACTTGGCAAAGTAATGGTCATAGAACCAAAGTTTTGAAAGGGAAATTAAGAGGTCATCCAGCCTGTCTTGACCAAAAAAAATTAAGCAACTATGAATTATTATACAAGATGACTGCTTGTGATAGTTCACCTCTGAAATAATGTTCATTTTCCTTGTTTCAGAAAACACACACATAATGAAAATTTTAGTGACTTACGTGAAAATTAGATGCCTTTGGGAGCAAAGCAAATGTTGGAAAATGCTATATCTGTTTGATTACAGACCCCCCTATGAGGAGTGTGTTGTCTACAGACACAGTTGCAACTGATATAAGAGGCAGATCTTTTACTGTGGTATGTAGTTTTACTAATATATGACTCCTATACTCAGAGTACTGCTGAACTGGTTTGAGTATATCGCTAACACACTAGTTAAATTGCACAGTGCATGATTTATTAGTTTGTGAAAGAAACAGTTCAGTGACACTATAATGTTACAGACTAAAAATACATAAATAGTTGAAATTGTCTTGCTTGCCTGGGCTTTTTCTAATATGTACCATTTTCCTCTCCTCCTTCTTCTTTTAAAATGAGAAGGATGTGAACAGCTGTCGTAAGGCACAGTTACATTACAACATTCAATTTTTTTTTTCATGAATCTTTGATTATTCAAAGTGACAAAAACTATTGTTTTGTCAGTTGTGAATTACTAAAAGGTGGGAAAATTTATTTTTCCTTGGAAAAAATTATTTTTGTCACAAAGGTTTAATTTCAGTAATAGTAACAGGCACTTAAAATTAAGTATGTTCAGAACTCTAGTAGTTATAGCACTTCAACATCAAAATTAAGCCATATAATTTTTGAACCTGAGAGTACCGAAGACCCTTCCGTGATGAACTTTCCATTGAGCAGAGCACGGACAGTACATAATGCTTCCCTCAGAAGTCCTTGCCCATGTGACCAGTCTGATGAGAAGGAAATTGATTTCTCTATTACACCGGAAAGACAATTATTTTATTGTTGAAGATAAAATATCAGAACAGTAAAGCTTCAAGCCTTGAATGTTTTGAAGAGCTGAAGAAAATCTTGGCAGACATCGTGAGAAAATGGTAGAAAGTGTCTCTTCAAGATCTAAGTGAGCCAGTTCATTTTTGCTGCAATAGGTGAGTTAATATTGCTGAAGAGCTTCTACTTCCCACTTTAACCAATTTCCAAAATGAGTTCTGGAAGGAAAGTTTCATACTGCGTCCCAATCTGAAGTTGATTAATCTCTAAAGTTGTGTTTCTGTTATGTTGTCATGGAAATCTTTCTGTTGGAACAGGTTAAATATACCTGTATTAAATTACTAGTTTTATCAGGGGTTAGTGTTACTTTGAAGGTTTTTTTGTGAACTCTGGCTTTTACATAGAATTATTTTTTTTGTTCTAAATAAAAATAAATAATAGTAGTCTATCATATTATCCTATTATTACCCCAAAATATCCTTTGTATCTGCTTCATCAGTGCTTCAGTTTTGTATTTTCAATGTGCGCTAGTCTTATATTAAAAAATCAGCTGAAGGCAGTTGTTGAATCTGAGCTTCTTATGTGTACAGAGGAGGAAAATTTCCTAAGTAATTACTTACAACACATGAGTTCTGCAGAAAAATGGGAGTATATTATCACTGCATGCACATCTTTCACTTATCATCACAAGATAGTTATAATATTGGGTAAGTTAGCAATAAACTCAATACAAATTAACAACTATGGGACAACTGTATGTATCTTCCTTGATACAAAAAACCTGCTTTTTCATAGGTCTTGTGTCTACAGTATTGGGTTTAGGTTATTATTAGACTGTGTTTGGACTATTATTCATGTGTCAACAACATTGCAAATATAGCTGCAACATCTGACTCATTTGGAAGATGGATTATAAGCACCAAATACTAAATTCTCAGTCTTTTGAAATCTAAAAATGAAACGACTGCCATTTATAATAGTGCCTGTTCTTTTAATGACAACATTCACATACCAGACTAAAAATACTGCAGTAGAACAAGTATATCAGATATGCCACCAGCTCGCTCATATATGTGACAGGAAAAGAGAAACAGCAGATACCGATGAGGAAAAGATACTAGCAAGCTTAGTATCTAGAATTTATTAAAAGTTCATTTTCTTGTCAGATAAACAGAAAATGTTCCTCTAATTATTAGTCCAGTTCTAGGATTCCAGTGTCAGAATTGTCTTCCTCAAACTAACATGAGTAACTATTACTAGATGGACTTCAGCATGGCTACTATAGGGCTGTACAGTCAATATGAATAAAAACATTTTATAAGATGAAACATCACAAATTTATGCATTTTGTAGTGTTTATTTATTAATCTATTGATAAAGACAAAAAAAAAATTAACATTTCTGCAGACCTGAACTAGACACTGCATTTAATGACTTTATGATTCCATAGATGGAAATTAAAAAATCTTTTTATAGTATAGTATCAATTTTCAAAGTAAAGCATGGGAATTTAACTGTGTGAATTCTAGTAATGTCAAAGTGAGTTACAAATCTGCAGCTTTGGAAATGTAATGTTTTGTGTCAGAAGGAAAATTCCATGTTAAATACAAAATGATCTAAAAGTTAAAGTAAACACATTTGAAAGCAAATTTTAACCGAATAATTCCACTGACACATACAACTTCATGAAAGTGACCTGGAACAATATCTTGAAGTATATGGTATTAAAAGGAAAGTTTGGGACAGTTCCATATGGTATTTTCAAATTATTTGCAACTATGAAAAGTACTATGCATTCTGTTCTTCATTTCTTGAATATATTTTGTTTATATCTCTTTTTTTCCAAACTAATAAGAAGGAAAGAGTGATTATACTTTGTACGGTTTTCATTTCTGCAGGTAGTGTGTCATCTTTACTACATAAAGATAGTAAATATTTAATTAATCTGGGCTACAAATGTAATGCATTAGTGAGGAGGGAATAACCTCTTCTGTGTGCCTGGTTATTAGAGGTCAATATAACCACTATTTACACAATGGCTATTATAATTTTAAATTCATTTAAACATATATCAATTAACTCTCATTTTAACAATAAACTACTTTCTTAATTTAAGATAGACTAAGAGGCCATTATTTATAGCTGGATATATACATGAGAAATATAAGCTGTTTATAAACCAGAAATAATATTTAAATTAGCTTCCTCTATTCCGTCTTTTATATTACAGGTTAATTTAGAATATAGTCCAGAAGTTTGGAGGTCATGAGGTAAAAAAAAAATTCTGTCTCATGCTTTTGATCTTAGGTAGGATTTAAACAGTAAATTAGTTTGACTAGATTTAAGTTTTTGGTAATTATGTCGGGTAATATTCAAAACCACACAAAACTGGTTGTGGGGATGGAAGAAGTAATGAAGTGGATAAGTAACATTTGTTCTGTGTTAAAGTGATTCATGCACTGCTAGGAGACAGGAACGTGAAAATACTTTCAGAAGTGGAAAAAGAGCCATATTGATCTTGTTCCTGCAGATAGTAAAAGTTACATAGCTAGCATGTTGTCCCAAAAGAAAACATTCTCAGAGTTAGATTTGCAGACTAAAGGTGACCATACATATGCCCACATCCAGATGAAAATATTCTCTGATGACACACAACTAAATTCCAAATAACTTCACATTTGCATTCTGAAAGAGAAAATATCACATTAATGGCTATTTCAATTTAATGATTATCAGCATTTCTTCTGGGAGCAGGGTCTTGAGACAGGAATAGGAAATATACATGGGAAAGCAGCTAAGCTTTCAGAGTCATGTGACTGACATTTCTGGGGGGAGGATTTGGCTTGAATATCATTGAGGCAAACCTGTTTTCTCTTGGCAGACCTTCGTGAATGTGACTAGACACGGTGAAAATGCAGCTGAAGCTGTAATGGGTCCAATCCTGAAAGTGAGTAGAAGGAATCTGCAGACGGCAACCAGTCTTTGGTATGGCTCATCTACATTCACATGCAGACCAGTTCAGATATGTCCAACACAGACCACCTCTGATGGGGTCTTTGCACCTGTTAATATCAAGGCATTTATAGACATCTCTGCTTTGTTTGCTACCTTCAGACAAGTTTGTAACTGGAAAATGTAGCTTATGGGTATACTGAATTTTTACACTGAATTTTCAACTCCCAGTGATATTAATAGAAGCTACATATGCACAGATTGAAGTATGATTTGAGCTTCAGAAAGTAAATGCATGAAAAATTTGGCTATGAAGAATAATTTAACTCTTCCTGTGGTTGCTCTGCAAAGTCTTATTTCTATTAATTTTTCCAGATAAAACTTGGGAAGCCATTCTTTGCATGAGCATGCATGAGTTCATCCCCTTTCCATTTACTGAAAATTATGCCAGGCATCTTCTGTAGTGGAGACCCATGAATCTCTCTCCTGATGTGTTTAACCGCATGGGCAATGAGTCAATGGAAAAGAAACTACTGTCAGTTTCAATTGTGCGGGACCTGAGGGGAAGTAGAAGATATTCTGTGCCCTCGTTCTGCTTCCCAAACTGAGGAGTGTAACTAAAGACTAAACAAGTATAACTGCTTGTTCAATTTTAGGGCCAGTGCTCTTTAATGTTTTTATAAAAGATCTGGACGCATAAGATGAATGTACATTAAGTACATTTGCTGACAATACTAAACTAGGAGGTGTTGTCGACTTCTTCGAGGGTAGAGAGGCCTTACAGAGAGATCTGGATAAACTAGAGAGTTGGGCAATCACCAACTGTATGAAATTTAACAAGAGCAAGTGCCAGATTCTCCACCTGGGATGGGGTAATCCTGGTTATATGTACAAATTCGGGAATGAGAGGCTGGAGAGCAGCCCCGTGGAAAGAGATCTGCGGGTTTGGGTTGATGGCAAGTTGAATATGAGTCAACAGTGTGGCCTGGCACCCATAAGGGCCAACCGTGTCCTGGGGTGCATCAAGCACAGCATCACTAGCCGGTTGAGGGAGGTGAGTGTCCCACTCTACACGGCACTGGTGTGGCCCCACCTCGAGTCTTGTGTGCAGTTTTGGGCGCCTCAATATAAGAAGGACATCAAATTATTAGAGTGTGTCCAGAGGAGGGCAACCAAGGTGGTGAAAGGCCTTGAGGGCAAGACTTAAGAGGAGCGGTTGAGGTCACTTGGCTTGTTCAGCTTGGAGAAGAGAAGGCCGAGGGGTGACCTCATCGCAGTCCACAACTTCCTCAAGGCGGGCAGCGGAGGGGGACGTGCTGATGTCTCTGGGGACCAGCGGTAGGACATGAGGAAATGGAATGAAGCTGTGTCAGGGGAAGTTCAGATTGGGCGTTAGGAAAAGGTTCTTCACTGAGAGGGTGGTTGGTCACCTGGAAAAGGCTCCCCGGGGAAGTGGTCATGGCACCAAGCCTGTCAGAGTTCAAGGAACGTCTGGATGATGGTCTTAGGTAGTTCTGCAAGGAGCAGGGAGTTGGACTCGATGATCCTTATGGGTCCCTTCCAAATTGAGCATTCTATGATTCTGTGATTCTGTACTGTTCAGCGTTAAGAAAGAAGTAGAAAAATTCTGGTACTGTCAGTGTTATCTACTATATGACCAGTGCTGACAAACCAGATATAAAATGATAGTATGTGACATATTATTTCCCAGTCACAGAGAAAGAAATATGTCTTGTTGGAGGTGTTCAATCTGAAGAACTAGAAAAGAGACAAGAAAATAATGCTGTAGAGAGCAGTGCTGTAGAGACATGCAGGGTAGTCTTCCTCAATAGGCAGGGTTCCACTTATGAAGAAGTTCAGAAGATCAAAGCTAGCTGACTTTTTTTTAAATAACTGAACGCAAGTGAATGATTCTTAATTTGCAGACTAATTTAGTTCTGCATCAAATAAACCAGCAGTGAGTCAGCACGTGCAAGTGTGAGCCAGCAATGTGCCCTTGTGGCCAAGAAGGCTAATGGTATCCAGGGCTGCATTAGGAGGAGGATTGCCAGCAGCTCTAGGTAGGTGACTGGTGAGGCCATGCTAGGAGCGCTGTGACCAGTTCTGGGCTCCCCAGTACAAGACAGACATGGACATACTGGAATGCATTCAGCAAATGGACAGTAAGATGTTGAATGGACTAGAGCATCTCTCCTAGTGAAGAAAGGCTGAGAACGGGGACTTTTCAGCCTGGAGAAGAGAAGGGGCAGGGGAGATCTTATCAATGTATATAAATACCTGAAGGGAGGGTGCAAGGAGGATGGAACCAGGCTCTTTTCAGTGGTGCCCAGTGACAGGCCCAGAGGTAATGGGCACAAACTGAAACACAGGAGGTTCCCTCTGAACATCAGGAAACACTTTTTTTTACTGTGAGGGTGACTGAGCACTGGCACAGGTTGCCCAGAGAGGTTGTGCAGTCTCCATCCTTGGAGATATTCAAAAACCATCTGGACATGGTCCTGTCTCTACTTAACAGAGGGGGTTAGACCAGATGACCTCCAGAGGTCCCTTCCAACCTGAACCATTCTGTGAAATGCCACCAGTTGACAATTGTGTCTAAAACTCCAGTAGTGAAAATGCTGGATATGCCATTTCTACGAGATGTGGGTAGGCCCCTTAATAGTGTTTGAGACATTTTTTGCCAATACAAACATATTTTTCATGTAAGCAATTCCTTTTGGAATCAGGAACACTTAGTTTGTTCATTCATCATAAAAGTTGATACAAATTTTCATAGTTTTAATTATATCTACATATTTTCCACTGTGTGCTGATCAAACCATTGGTATCAAGAGTATATCGTAAGGAAAAAAATCCTAAACACTGAAAGAAGAAAAAAAATTACATTAATTGTAAAATAACCTGTCTGATAAACTCTCAATCTTTTATCATAGCAAGAAAAGTAGCATAATATGCTCTTTCTGTGAAAGATAAGATAATGAAATACACAGAAATGTAATTGACGAAATACATAGAGTATGATAAATAGATTATGAAATACATAAAATACATGTAATACATTGAAATACATTGAACCTCTGGAAAAATGCCCAGACACCATGTTTTATTCTGACAGAAAGAAGTCCAGAGAGGTGCCAGGACTCTATTTTACTCGCTTTAATGGAAGCTGTGCCTTCTTAATGTCTCTTAAGAGGCAGTCAACATCATACAAAGATTGGGCCTAAACTATAATTTGGGTGCAATTTAATTTGTCAGATTACAGTTTAACAGTTTTAGATAACTTCATCCCTACATAATCTAGGTCTTTTTTATGACACATTTCCAAATCAGAATATCCCTGTTTATCAGTAGAGTAAAATATTGGTACCCTTATAGTTAGTGGAAATTTGGTCATTGATTTCAGTGGAACTGGGTTTTTTACTGCTCATGGCCAAATGTTGTTTTATGCAATAACTCCTGCCTTTAGTACTGCTATTTTATATTGCTTTTCTTTTGTAATTCTCTGTAGAAAATAGCTCCCTGTTTCTAGTACTGTGCTTTGTTCACATTTCTTTACAGTTAATACTACCTAGGTTTTCTTGAAATTAGAATCTTGAATAAACTTTTGAATTTTACTCACAGTCAAACACTGCTCCCTAAAGTTCATCCTACTTTTATCTCCAGAAAACTTGGGATTCTCTTATGGAAAAAAAAAAATCTGAAATCCTGAAGGAACAGAAGGAATTGTGTGCAGTTCCTTAAGCTTAATTTCTCGTATCTTATTCTTTTTCTTCTTGTTTCAACGTATGCATAAAATATATGAAAACATTTTTTCTTTCTTGTTTTGAAGAAGAAAATAGAGAAAGCTGCATTGAACCATTTATGAAATCTGAATCATTTATAACAGAAAATGGCTGCAGTCTATCCAATGTAGAAAAAGAGTTTCTCAAGAGTACAGACCGCTTATAAGATTTTTTCCTGTTATGTTCAGGCAAGAGAAGCTGTTATTGGGTAGAGTGATTCATCTGCTCAGTGTAGCATTAAATAAATATATCTCTGCAGGTTATCGCTATGCCAGCAGGGAGCTGAGATGCATGTGTGCACAATTGTTCTCAGCATATAAAAAATAAGAAGAAAACTATATATTTGAAAGTAGGGTTAAACAGGTAATGCAAAAAAGTATGGAAGAAACATTTACTGCTGTATGTAATATACTTCTGTATGTCATACACTGTGCACTCCAATCTACGTGCTAGACTGAGGGTTAAAGACACAGAGAAAGTGTGGATGTCTTAGCATATCAATTTTCCATCAAAACCAGACAAAACATGCACCTGGTGTGACTGAAGAATCTGTTTTAATTCTGAAATATACTTTTAAAATTGTCAGTCACAACGTTTTTCTTTTAAGAATGTTTCTTTCTATCATTTTCATAAGAATAATTGATTTTTTATTACCACATGACTGAGTAAAGTGGGAAACTTTGTATGGACCATTATTTTACAACTCATTCTTGTGTGAATTAGGAACTTCTGGCTCTTATGCTTCCTCACTGAACTATTCTAATGTCTAGATTTTGGGTGAGGAAGCAAGACAACATTGGAGATGCGAAGATTAGAGGTTAAGCAGAGGCCAGAGCTAGATATGGCTCACTGGAAATATTTGTAATGTAAGTTCTTAGAAAGGTTGGGAAAAATTTCTTATTAACAGTGTAATCTGGGGTCCTCCCTCTAAACATGCCTTAAATCTACAGATTGTCCAGTTCAGCCTTTTTCTGGTAGAAACAGAGGTTTGATGTGCCAAAAAGGATATAAGGCTAGGTCCAAGCCAAGAACTTATGTCGAATGTGTCTGTGTTGAGCTATGTGGCTCAAAACCTCACTGCTTACTGTTTAGGTCCTTAAAGAGCTAAAGTTTTCCCAATAAAGCTTCTTCACTGCTTTTAGCCCTGCATATAGAAATGGCAGCATCTCAGTGGGGCTAAGTGTTTCCATGTCTGTGTTATGCCTACAGCTATCTTTGATTCAGTCTGGTGACATTGAACAAAAAAATGTCCAAAATCAAAATCATATGAGAAAACTCATCCCTTGTGTATCTGCACTTAGCATAGCAGAAATCGTAATAGCCACTACCACTTAAAATGTAGTGAAGAAGGAAACACTGCCACCTACCATTTCACACCATTGTGGTTAAAGGGCTTACCCACCAAGCCACTCATCTTCTCAGCATTTTCAGCTGTGTGATGACGCTTTTCCACAAAAGTGTTAGGGACATTTTCCTGGGTAAAGTTGTGGGTCAATTAAGACTAAGGCTGGTACTGAATTCATGTCTCTTACTTCCTTCTGACTGCTCCATTAAGCAGATTCTAAAAAGCGGGCTTTTCATACTCCTTTTTTAAAGAAAAGAATTAGTTACTATGAAGTATAATTTATATTTCTATGTTCCAAAAGGAATTTCAGGCTCAGATATACCATAAGGATATTTGTGGACCAGTTAGATCCCTTTTTCCAGCCATTAAGAATATAAGAGAACTTAGGCTTTTAATAACATAGTGTATAAATTCCATATTTGGAGCCATCCACATCTTCACCGAACATTACTCTTCCTAGGTAATTCTCTTCCATAACATAAAAGCTTAATATGCTGAAGTTTGTAATATTTACCTCTACAATGTAAATCAAAGATATGATCTAGAATCTGTTTCAGAGGATAAATATTTGTTAAATAACTTCACATGCCTACAGATATTAATAAATTATTTTAATTAAAAAAGGGCAGAAGGAACAGATCCAAAGTTGGAAGAAAATGCCAGTATATTGCAGATCTGGAAAAAAAAAAGCTATATGAAATAAAATTCAAATAATAGCATTTAAAATGAGGAGAAAAAAACCCCTAGATTTTGAAACAAGAGGACAAGATAAAAGATAAAGTGGCTGAGTAGCTCTGTAAATTTTTTTTGCTTCAAGAAAATTTCATTAAACGAATGGATAATAATGTCAGAGACAAAGCCATTACTATGCTCTTGTAATTAATCTTTTATAAACCATCTTTTATCAATCTGAAATAAAAGCTATTCAAAACAAATAACTAATTGGGCAGGTATCTGACACACTACATTTTTACTTCATTTTTCGCATCAAATTTACATCAAGTGTTTTGACTTGGGCTGAGTAGATTTAGGGTCCTTCAGAACCCATACTTGCAAGTTGGAGGGGTCCGGCGGGTGGTGGTATATCCTCGGCCTTGCAAATGTTCAGTAGCTTGTATTCAGCTACTACATGCCTTTGAAATTATTCAGTCCTATCCTGAGGATTTCAGGAGATGAAGAATCCATTGTTACTGCTGGAACTTTGTTGCACAACGTGGAAATTTGGTTATTCTTAAGTTTCTTTCATCTAATATATTCTGCTGACATATGTACTCAGACATTAAGTACATCACCTTTCTGTCTTTCTTTTGATAAGTTAAATGGATTAAGCTCATTATGTCTTTGACAGAAAGACATTTTTTTCCTCTCTTGAATAATTTGTGTTAAATTTTGATTTTTTTTTCACTCTTGTAAGCTTTTCAGTATCCTTTTTAAAATATGCTTATGACACTGACTTCTATATCTTGATATCTATTTCAGCAAGACTTCCCTATTCTTCTTTTACTTACACAGCAAAAGAGCACACAAGACATTTTTGTCACAACTTTATCTTGGGAGCTTAGGTTTTTTCCTGTGTGCTGGATCTCTCTCAGAATTATCTTTTTCCAGAAGCCATTGCTCATTCCTAAAAAATGTAACTTAAGCATTTGGCTGTGTTCAAGCCATTCATTTGAATGGGACAGAGTTATGAAGTACTTTCAATAACTGTGTATGACTGCTTTATCTTGCTCATCAGTTTACCATGCTGCCAATATATGTGTCATCAGCAAATTTTATCAAGAGTATTTTTCTTAATTTACTTCCAGAGAACTGAGGGGAATGGTGACTATCATTGGCTGGTACCAATCCTTGTGAAATTCCACTAGAAGTAACCATGTTCGGGTTTGAATGTTATTTTTCCCAATCATAATGGACTAGAAAGCACTTCGTCATTCTTCTGAGATAAAAGTACATCGACCTGCTTGTTTCTAAACACAGAGCAGATATGTCTGTTGAACATTGTAGCCATTTTTTTCTGCAGGTTTGAATTAAGCATAATGTTTAGGCTTTCTCCCATAAATATTGCCATGTCTCCCATTTTCCTGTTGCAGTTTCATCAGTGGCAGTGCTGCGGTTTCTTTCTGAGTCCCTGACCTTACCTATTGGATGTAGGGTGCTAGAGACACAATGCTGTGCAACAGGTAGGACGTATATTCCCCTTTCTGACTGAAGTGTCACAGGCTGCTTTCCCAAGAAGGCACACCCCTACTCATTGGGGAGAAGGAAGAAATTATTTCTTTCATCATGATGTTCATTACCACTTCTTCATGTGACTGAATTTATACATGCATATATGTTTATACAAGATTAGACTGGATATTGACACTTTAAACATGACTATGCTTTGGAAAGACAGGTTAGATCGTTTGTTTGTTTGTAAGTTAACTACACATTGGGTTTTTATATATCAGAGGAGTATTTGCAGAGGAGATGACAGAGCACACATTTCCTAAGAACACAGAAGACAAAATATAAATAACTGTTGCTGAATACCCAAGACTGAGCACATATGAGTTTGTGAACTCTGTTGGGAAGAGCAAGGTTGAATTGTTGACAATTGTATAAGCAACTTTGATTCGCCAAACTCATCCACATAGTAAATATTTTCTAGTTGATTGGTTGCACCTAGGAGTTACACTATAATTCAATGAATTATTTACACTTAGCACTTGGAAGATGCACACTGACAATACATCACCAACAGACCTTTTGTGATTACCAGCAATAACTAATACATGTGACCACCGTGCGGAAAATGCGAATAATATTTTCCACTACAATGAGTACAACTACTTGCATGCTTTTTAAGACTGAATTATAAAAATCTACATTTCTTAGTACCCAAAACAAATTAGACATTGTAGGTCAGATCTTCAGAATGAATAAATCAGCATAGGTATATAAACTTTGAAAGAGGTCTGTGCATTTAAATTAACTAGTGGTTCAGCAGGAATAAAATGTGAGCACATCAGTGTGTGCATTCATGGCTCTGTAACAGTTAGTCTTCCCATGAAAACATATTTATGGAGAACGTGAAGTGATATTCAACTGCATTCAAGAAACAGAGCTAGATCAGGATTTACCCTCAAGACTAGGATTTTACTTTGTGTGTGTTGTGAGCAGAGTTTTCCAAAGTGTGACCACCTGCAGCGTGAAGAGTTTCCTTCTGTTTCCCTAATTGTGCTATGAATCAAACCTTGGTCTTTCCTTAAGAAACAAAATGAAAAACAGAGGAGTCAATTTCTTCTATATATGCTTCATATCTCTTTTTTTTTTAAATATACTATGCATACATTTCTTTTACTGTCAGTTGGTAAGCTGTTCTCATGATAGTTTGCTAGTGTCATTTTTACATTATGCTACATCAATGTGGTTACACGTGATAAAAAGAATAGAGGTTTTGATTCTTCCAAGGATTTTCTCAAGAAATTGCTCCCCCAGTTATCCTGTGAACTCAGTATCAATGAAACAGTCGCAAATATGTGTAAGTATTTAACGAATAGCCAAGTACCAAATGCTGAAGCCAATCGGAACAATTTTATATTAATTCAAAATATGTTAGGATAAAGAATTAAACATGGTTTACAAAATATGGAAAAGATCCACTAATATTTCTAAAGGAAGGAACTGGGGGCAGGTAGAGGAGAGATCAGTAGAATGGAAAAATAAAACTATAGGCAGACAACTGTGAAGCTGTATTTTTGACTTCTGTGAAGATTCCTTGACATATGAAGTCCCCTGTGTGAGCTAAAGAGAGTTCCCCTCTTTTTTTAATTCATCCTCCAACCAATAGAAGTGTTTTGAACTAATAGAAATGTTTTGGGAAAGGCACTTCTGTCTTAATAAGGGTGATAAATGAGTGCTGAAACTTTGCAAGAACACGAGCACTTGGAAGAGTGAAAATTTGAATATAGTATCAATGAAAAATGAAAGTGTAGTATAATTTAAAAAAATCAAGCCAGCTATGCTGAGTTTTAAGAGGAAAAAGTCTTGCACTGGCTTAAAGCTGACTGTTTCCATACAGGGTATTGGAGTGATGAGTCTATTAAGGGTGAAGTAGTTTTGTCAGTACAAACAGGTTTCTTCATAACTATAGGAAAAGGGAGGTGAGAATTGTTTCTAAGAATAAACTGCATTATGCTAATTATAATTTCTGTTTGTTGCACTAATTACCATTTCTGAGACTAAATTCTTTGTGCTTTTTCAGATATTCTCTATTTGAATAGTAAGGGCTAATATTATTTAAAGTAGCGTTGAAGATCCTAAGATAAAACCAAAAATCATTGTATAGGTATATTTTTTTTAAATAACTGCATAGGTATAGAACATTGTGCTGCTTCTCCTGTGCTAAGTTGGTTTCATCCCTCTGTTGGAAGTAAGAGAAAAGAAAGAGAGAGACTATACAAATCAGATACCTAGCATTTGAGAAATAGAAGAGTTGAAATTAGCAGAGAAATGTCATAAAGAACCACACCAGAAGGAAAGAAGAAAGGCAAGAGTTGAGGAAGGGGTTGCTTCCAAGACTGATGGTGTTAAATGGAACTATGAGATAGTTAAGAAAATAGTAAGAAACTTTGTTTTTCATAAGAAAGGAAAAATATAATACCTGGAAGAGTGCATGGATATCAGCTGGCATAGATCATGAGGGACTATTGCTTTATATTGTTAGTTTCTCAGACTGTGAGAAATGAAGAATGTAGGCATATGAATCACTGAAAGATGTGAAAAGCAGGTAAGAGTTGGTCTGTTATTTTTCTGTCACAATTAAAGCTAAAATTTTTTTGCCTGTCTCCTTATTAATAAATTTGCTAGAAAAAAAATGCTGAAAGAGTTACCAAAAACGTTTGCAAGGGAAAAAAAAGAAAAATACATCAAAAAATTGAGGAAAAGGTATTAGATTCACAAAATAGACTCTGGTAGTAGTTGCTTCTTAACCAATAGTGTAGCCACTGGAGCACACATCAAACACAGTGATATTTTAATAAACATCCTTTAATGTCCAGTATCACCCACAGCATATTAGGATTGCATTCTGTGTCCTGTATCAGACTGTATTCTGATCTTAAAGTATACGAATAAACTTCACAAGAAAAAGAGAGTTATTTCCTCTGTTGATTGTTGTTGATTGTTGGTAGTCTCTGCCTCTGTATAAATAATTAAGCGTTTCAGCTGGAACACAAATGTCACACCACCTCTCTCTAGCCACAAAGTTCATCACTTGTTTCCTCTGCTTTAGTTTATGGCTGAGTGACTATGTTTTAAAAATGCCATGAAGTAGCTCCAAGAGGAAAAAACTGAGAGTCAGCCAGAACACACAAAAAGTTGATAGCCGAGGTGTTTTCTAGGAAAATGTCAAATGTGAATCAGAAGAGATTTCTTAGTCACAGGGAAGAAAATCCAATATTTCTAAATAAAGGCATTCCAGAACTTAAAGCAAATCCATAGTCTTTCTAAATCTAGGCTTTCATATACTTTGGTTTAGTTTATTCTCTTTATCAATGAGGGAAAACAAATTGTTTTAGTTTTGGCTAAATAAAATATTTAACTTTTTTAATGAAGGAAACAAACATAAACAATTTCATATAGTTCAAGCAGAAGTATTTAGAAATATTTTTTGTTCACTAGCCAAACCAATGAGTCACCCAATATGGTCTCAACATGAAGCAACAAGAGAGAAACAGTTTAACAGAGATGGATTTGCTAGAATATTGCTAAAGCCAAACTGTCACTGAGCCCATTTAGAAAATTCCAAGAACGCTAAGAAATCTCAGGGAAGTTTAGATCATGGTCAAATTTTTTCATCTGTATCTAACTGATATAGCTGTGAGTCTTCAACACAGCTTCAGTACTTCACCGTCGGAGCAAAATCTTTGTTCTCGCTCACATGTAAGACATGCTTGATTAGCTCAACTGTCTTCACTGCTGCTGCTCTGAGCTGGGACAACCAACTTAGTCTTAGTTCTGCAGAGCGAGTTCTGTTGCTCAGCATCTGCTGCGGTAACAAGCACAATGAGAAAAAGACATGGGCGGTAATGGTTTTTCTAGCTGTTTTTAAAGTCAGTGAAAGTTCAAGTCCTTCTTCATGTTACTTGACTTTTCCCCACAATTCATTCCAACTGAGACAGCTTTTCATTTTTCCTCCTGTTGCAGGAGCTGGTTTTGACCCAGGGAAAGCAGAACTATGTCTGAAGTCCTGTTTCTTTGATGCATACCTCTTATTTAAATCAAAGTTTATGTTTGACACTCTCCAGTGCAAAGCTCAAGGCCTCTTTATTTCTACTTTTTTCATGTTAGGATTGTCTTTTTTCCTACCTTGCTCAACTCCCTTTTCTCCTTTTTTTCTTTTTTTTTCTTTTTTTTTTTTTAAATCCACTTGTTTCATAGTGCTTTCCTGTTTGAAAATAATGAACTAAAACCA
Organism: Haliaeetus leucocephalus; assembly: GCF_000737465.1. NCBI lineage: Eukaryota > Metazoa > Chordata > Aves > Accipitriformes > Accipitridae > Haliaeetus > Haliaeetus leucocephalus. The sequence continues at coordinate 4,880,617 of NW_010973062.1, forward strand.
TACCTGTATATTTCAGCTGATTTGCACTTATATAACATTACAAAAGCAACAAAAACTCATCTTCATGTGTTCACAATTATTTGTGTTGTCAAAGTGACGTAAAGTTCCCAGAGCAAACTAGAAAATTGAACTCACTATTTTCAGATTTTGATGTGAAAGCACTTAAACAGTGGAATCTGATACATCTATATTAAAATATTTCTTTCCCTTTACTTTTATTCCTATTCCTATGCCTGTTCCTAATCACATTGCTGTAACAGCTGATATACTGTCTGAATTTTGTAGACAGTCTAAATGCTTATGAAATTAAATGTAATTACTTAAGTGATACCTTGAAGAAGAAACAAACCTGAAGTGATTCTGAAACCAATCTCATAATAAAAAGAGACTGAAAGAAAGACACTGCGCCTTAGCTCTAAGAATTTCTGAGAACGATACTTTTGGCCATGAACAAAATCCAAGACTTTTGTTTGCAATAATTTAGGTATTTCCAGAAAAGGAATGATACGAATAGGAACTGAAGAGTATTTGTCCTTCCTTGTAACTGAAACTTTCAACCCCAATAGTTATCACAGAATCATAGAATGGTTTGGGTTGGAAGGGACCTTAAAGATCTTCTAGTTCCAACTTGCCTGCCATGGGCAGGGACACCTTCCACTAGACCAGGGTCCTCAAAAACCCATCCAGCCTGACTATGAACACTTCCAATGATGGAACATCCACAGCTTATCTGGGCAACCTGTCTCATCACCCTCATCGTAAAGAATGTCCTCTTATGTCCAATCCAAACCTACCCTCTTTCAGTTTAAAACTGTTGCCCCTTGTCCTGTCAACACAGGCTTGGTAAAAAAGTCTTCGTCTTTCCTATAACCCACCTTATACATTGAAAGGCTGCAATAAGGTCTCTTTGTTGCCTTCTCTTCTCCAGGCTAAGCAACCCCAACTTTCTCAGCCTTTCAACATAGGAGAGGTGCTCCAGCCCTCTGATCATTTTTGTAGCCCTCCTCTGGACCCACTGTAACAGGTCCATGTCTCTCTTGTACTGGGGACCCCAGAGCTGGACACAGGACTCCAGGTGGTGTCTCGTGAGAGCAGAGTAGAGGAGTAAAATCACCGACCTGCTGGCCACCCATCCTTTTATGCAGCCCAGGATACAATTGGCTTTCTGGGCTGCAAATGCAATTGCTGGCTTATACCCAAATTTTCTTCCACCAGTACCCCCAAGTACTTCTCCACAGGGTTTCTCTCAATCCATTCATCCCCCAGTCTGTATTGATACCAGGGATTGCCCTGACCCAGTTGCAGGACCTTACACTTGGCCTTGTTGAACTTCATGATGTTCCCACGGGCCCACTCCTGAAGCCTGCCAAGACCCCTCCTGATGGCATCTCTTCCCTCTAGCAAATTGACTGCACCATGCAGCTTGGTGTCATCCACAAATTTGCAGAAGGTGCACTCAGTCCCATTGTCCATGTCATTGATGAAGATTTTAAGTAGTTCTGGTCCTAGTATAGACCCTTGAGAGACACAACTCATCACTGGTTTCTATTTTGACATTGAGCCATTAACAGTAACTCTGGACATGACCATCCAACCAACTCCTCATTCATCTACCAGTCCATACATCAAACCCATGTCTCTCCAATTTAGAGTTAAGAATGTAGTGTGGGACTAGTGTGGGACAAAGGCCTTACAGAGCTCCAGGTAGATGACATCCATAACTTTTCCGTTGTCTACTGATGCAGTCACTCCTTCAGAGAAGGCCACTAGATTAATCAGGCATGATTTGCCCTTGGTGAAGCCACGTTGGTGGTCTCTAATCACCTTCCTGTCTTCTACATGTTTTGATATAACTTCCAGGAAGATCTGTTCCATGTTCTTACTGGGCACAGAGGTGAGGCTGACTGATTGGCAGTTCCCAGGGTTCTCCTTTTTCCCCTTTTTAAAAAAGGATGTGATGTTTCCCTTTCTCTAGTCACTGGGCACTTTGACTGACTCCCAAGACTTTTCAAATAAGTGACTGAGAATGGCTTGGCAACTACATGTGCCAATTTCCTCAGGATCCTAGGATGCATCTCATCAGGTCTTGTGTCATAGAAGCCTACAGGATTTATGTAATTTGGAATTTTCCTTCTTTTACCACTTTTTTCTTTATTTTTCTTGTTTTCTTTTTTTTCCCTTGTTTTACTTTTTTCTTTTTCCTCCCCTTTTGTTTTCTTTCTTCCTTTTTTTTCTTTAGTGCACTGACAAGCATGGGATCATAGATTTGCAGTTTTTACAGTTCTTGTAAAAGCTTCTGCCTTCCATTATCTATTGCTACTTCAAGTTATTTCTCTTACTCTGTGTATGTTCTCCTGTGAAGACTGCTTTGATTGTTTCTTTTTCATTTTAGATAGCTGATATATTTTGTGACTCAGCGAGATGTCTCTGTGACCATCTCTACTTTGATGGGTATTGCCTTCCTTTGAATGGGTCTAGTACCGTCTTTCTATTTTGCTGCCTGTTTTTTTCATCTGGCTGAATTGTCTCTATGGATTGAGGCAACTCATTCTTTGTGGACAGAAGGTGAATGTCAAGGGCATGATTTGTGTCACCGAAACCAGAAGTTGCAATGTAGATATCTATGCCTTAGCAAGTCACCTACAGTCCTAATAGTTATATGTAGAAAAACATGCCACTCATAGGGTAAGACACCTTTCATCCTAAACTAGATATCTAAAGTGACTCTGATGTATTATACCCTGCATCAGTCCTTTCTCTCCATTTATTGCAGAGAGAGATGATCATGAAAAGCTCAGATGCAGAAAGCTGCATTTGAGAAATCTGAAGGGACCTGAACATGCAAACATCTCCAAGCTGGTGGCTGATTTTATCCAGGAAGGTGGAAAGGAGAAACTGAAAAAAAAAGTGTATGGTACGAACACTGATATAACTATTTACCATTATTAACAATTGACTACTTGGTCTTTTAGAAAGAAAAAACCTTTTTTTCTCCTGCTTTTTGTTTTCTGTAAATCCCCAAAGCCATCTTGCTCTCTTTTATGTTTTAATACTATGGCTTACAGAGAAAAGCCTGCCTAAAAATCCCACCAGAAAAGGCCCTTCTCATTCTAGCATCTTCAACATCTGTGGGAAATAAAAAATAAAACACAAAAATTAGACCCTGCTAAAGAACCTTGCTCAGCAGGGAGGATTTTACTAGTGTGTGAATAAATAAAACCATTTGTCCTTATGGACTCATGCTGACTGTGCACAGAGGAGGTTGGGGTTGCTCCCCACCCCCACTCAAGATGTTGCTGTTAGAATAAGGTTATCTGTTCACCAGCTTGTTTTTGTTTCTTTAAAAAAAACCCACATAGACAGCAACCTTAAAAAAAAAATCAGTTGAAGCAAATGAGAAAGCAACTATATAAAAAGGATATATATTTATAATGCTCTCATACATAAACCATCAGCTGCTCTTACCATATATTTTCTGTAGAAATATTTTAATTCTCATAGAAAAGCCATCACTATTCCTTTTTTCATATTTCTAACAGAATTTTTATCCTACACGACTTGTAGCATCACTTGTTATTAAATTTGTCTGATACTTTATTTTTAAAACATTATGTTACATGTGACTTCATACAACTATAACTGTGTATGCCCAGATTTCCGTGCTGAAAACATGCTTCATTTTTTTAATGGAGGGATCTTGTGAGTCTATTTTTATTTAAACAAATGGTTTTCCTTGCTGTTCCATTTTAGCTCTCCTCAACCCATTCTGGTCAGTCTCTTCTCACTTTCTTAATGACATGGTTTCAGAGGAAAGCCTTGTCTAAACATCCTATGAGCGATTTTCAGGCTACCTTTGATCTAACATTTTCAGTTTGTGTAGAAAAAACAAGAACACTAAAATGAAAACAGGTTGGCTGGGGAAACTTTATTTAACCACTTAAAAATACTGCTTAAAATGTTTTTCCTGTGTTTAATATTTTTGGAATACTAAAAGGCACAGGCTTGTGGAAATCCACCCAATTTGGATAGGACTTTTGAAAAGCTACTGTTTGTAGCTTTGAGCATGGAATCTCACTTTTAGCAGCTAAACGTTGTTGGAGTCTGTCTCTACTGAGCCTGTACCTATTTCTTGCATCTTTTAGCATTGATCTAATAGTGTAAGCAAAATCTCTGCAAACTTTCAGAACCTGGTGAAAGGGCTATTAGATGAAATTTCTGGATAAGTAGTATTCCTAAGGGCTGGCCAAGACAGAGAATAGGGTTAAGCAGTAACACAAAGTTCATTAACGAGAGATACAGAATCCCTCAAACTATCCTGAGTTCAAAATTTTTTTTTTCCCTCATTTTCTGCCCTTGAAAGGAAAGCACAAAATAAAGGAAGAAAAGCAATAAAACAAAACCACAGCAATTCCCCTGACAGCAAGGCATGATAGTGCCTGCTTTGCCATCTATCACATTTGATACTGCTCTCAGAGATTTCAGTGAATATTTTTTCCTTCTATATCAGTCTCCTCTCTTCAGCCTCTTTTACCATTCTCATCACTTTGGCAAGTGCTTCATTTCACTGATTGAACAGAATTTGTCCGTACCTGAACTTAAAAAATGGGCTGTGTTCTGTCACTCATCAGTTTCAGCTTGCATTCTATATAGTTATACCTTTTAATCTTTTTTTTTTTTTCCTTTTCTTCCTACTGTAAAGTGAGCATTTTTTGTGGTAGCCACATTTCTCTGTACAGGTTACAGGCACATGCGTGGCTTTTGCAAGTGCAAGGGTAGTTGTTGTTTGTTTTTCCTAAAGTGCTTTCAGGAAGCTAAGACATTTCAAAATACAATTCTTTCTATATGAAATGTTCTTACTCTTTTTCATCTGTAGAGAGAAAACATACGATTTACATATTTCAAAAAGAAAATGCCTGCTATATAAAGGACAGTTCTTTCATATGTTAAGCAAGATCAGTCCATTTTTATCGTATTTTTGGTTCCAGAAAATCACAGCACTGTCTTTGAGGAATTCTTTGCAAGTGGAGATACAGGAATAACGAAAGCCCCCTCCGCAGCTGCTGCTTGTCAATAGCATTGCTGTATCAGCAACATGCTTAAACAATCCGGGATGACAGGAATGCCATTTCCTTTCTCTCTCCAGGTGGGAGCCACTCCCCACTCTTTCCCTGATTAAAGAGAGTGACCCCCAATGTCAGCTGCCTGGGATTCAGGAAATATACCACTTTTTTGTAACGACAGTTTTAGAATTCCAGGTTTTAGTACATGAAAGTGGGTTGTGGTGGGGTTTCTTTGAGGGGGGGGAGGGCCACAGAGGAAGGGGGTGCTGGTTTGTGTAATCGGTATATTCACTGGGATAATTCTTACCTTGTTTTTAATCAGAAAGGAGTACATAGCAATGTGCTAACTCAGTTATGAACTACAGTTACAAAGGACTTTTCAACTGCTTTTCACCAGTAGTACCTTGGTGGACATCCCACATAATGCGCACGGCTCTGCTCAGTCGTATTCTTCCAAATATAGTTTTATATCTCCTAAGTCATAAAAGGTACATCAGGTAAGGCGTAGTCTTATAAAACAAACCAAACGAAATCTCCCATATGTCCTAACTGAGTGAAAACATGCTAACTTCATTCTTGCGACTTAGTGATGACAACAAGTCCCATGGGGATGACACAAAGCCGTAGGCTGACCTGCACTTTACCACAAGCACACTGTCTCCGCTCACCAGAAACTTTCTTCTCAGCCATTGATATGCAGTGACATACCGGGTTTCATCTCCGTACACTGCCTCATTGGAATGAATCATTTCCAGAGAAACTTGTATGTGTGCCAAGTATGACTTACACATTTTAGACGCGCTTGAAATCAGTGGGGGAGAGAGCTGCGTTGTGTTTATGGTAGCAAATAATGCAATTGCTAGGAGCAGATATGCAGAGCAAAACAGCCTTTCGGAGGCCCAAGAGCCCATCCTACACGTGATTCTGGGGGGATTACTTCAGAATAATCTAGTTTGATTGTGTAGCCTTAATGTTCGTTAACTGTTAAGGAATACAGAGAGTTGTCAGTCATCTGACTTAGATGCCTGAGCTAGACACTTTTTGAGAGCATGAGCTCCCTCTGAAAAGCTTCAAAGCACCTCTCTCTCATAGGCTGTATGGATTAGATGCGAGACTTTTTGACTATACAAAACGCAGAAGCTTTCTTTAGAAGGACTGGTTCACTAGGCTCTTCAAGATAGTTGAAATTCATATGCAAAAATTGCATGGGCTGGATTTTATATTAAAAGTGGTGTGAAAAGATCTTGCAGATGAAGTCAGAAAAGTAGCCTAACGGCTTTAGTCTATTTTTTTGGTTTATGAATTTCATTTCCGAGTTCTCACTTGGAGAAAAAACTGAAAATTGAGGTTGCAAAAGATAAAGAGAATGTTAAGTGTATCTGAACACTAAACTATAGATAGGTGCAAAAAAGATACGTCAAATACTTGCAAAAGCCATGTAGAATTTAACAAGTTAATAGAAAGCAACTCAAAGGATCAGCAAAATAAAATGTTTCAATTTCTGAAGAAAAAGAGACTTTTGCTTGAGGAATAGATGTGAATATTTCATTTTTTCCCGCCTCAATTGAGAAACAAATTACCAGTATAGTAGGCATGTAGAAAGAGGTAAAAAAAAATTGGTTAGATTTCTAATCTTGTAAACACTAGCTAGTAAGATCTCAGATATTTTTCTTCCATTTAAGAATAAATCTTTTGAAGATTAGAAAGAATAAAGCAGGACATTGCATTTGATAAATGTTTCCAAATTCATCTCCTGTACAAGCCTTCTTGAACATTCTTCTGTCATTGAGTACTTTCCCAGAACCCCAGTGTTACAAAACTGAAAGTGTATTTACAGCCCAATTTAGATGGAACAAAACAAGATACAACTATTTTTCTGAAGTCGACCTTTGCAAACAAATTGCAAGTGGAATACCTCCAAGATCAAATTAAAAAAGTAAACTTAGTTCCTCACCTATTATCCTTCCATTACAATATCACTGGACTAGGTTCAGGCTGTACTAATTGGTACATGCCTGTTACAGAAGTTGGACTAGCAGCCTCACTCTTGCAGCAGCAGGAGGAAGAGTTGCTATGAAACTAATTACAGCTATCAGCAGTGGTTCTGTTTTAAATGGTCTATGAATTAGGCAGTCTCCTAGAAGCACACACAAGTGAATTTGCCATTAACAATGAACAGCTCTGTGAAAAGAACGCAGTATAAATTTACTTAGTCCATCCTGGGATTAGGCAGACAGCTCTACTCTTATTTGGCCTCTGAAGTAAATTTCAGTGGAAAACTTAAGAGGCTTTTCCCCAGCAAAGTGAATTTTGCCAAATACTTGGTGCCTTATTATAATACAGACCGTATTCCAATTCCAATTACACTAATGCAAGCTGTGAGTAACTTCATTGTGCTCGCTGGAATTACTCTAGATTTACAACAGTGTTATCTGAGATTTACACCTCTATGAATTAATCTGAAATGTGGCCACATGGTCTAGCTGGTTGTTAGCTTAATAGGAAAAATATAGTTGCATAAATAGTTGATGTCTTTCATACTAATTTGGGACCTCCTCACAGCTGCTTACTTACCCATTTATATTAATTTACTATGCCAGAAACGTGTCCAATTAATAAGAGAGGTAATTCACTCACTTCACCATTAGCAAAACTTTTTCCTTGACATTACACCTATCCCTACGTAATATTTATCTCCCTGCAAGGTTTGGTACTATTCTTAACACCTTAAAGATGGTGGAGGTTTGTTGTGTTATGGCATCTTGTTTCTAAGGCTGCTGAAATAACCAGCTTTTTTCGTACTGGTGACCAAGCAAGTCAGAGCTATGGATTAGAACTGACCTAGCAGTGAAACCACAAATTGTATGTATTCAAGGAACGTGCATAGTGGAAAAAGGACTGTAGTATTAATTAAAATTGTCACATGGGATACAGGTGTCTCAGTCACTCTAGATTTATTTAAAACTCTCATTCCTGTTTGGGACTAGAATTTTTGCAGCTATAGTTACAACTAAGACAAACCACATTTTCTTTTATATAAAGTGGATTGCTTCTAAAACTTGAAGGAAATGAGATGTGCCCTCTATCTCCCTTCTTGCACCTTCCATTGATTTTTTACTAGCTTTTTCATAGGAGAATTTCATATAACAGAAGAAAAATCATGCAAATTATGATTACACTAAATTAAGCTGTTCTCAGCTCTATTAGTAAGCTAAAACCAGGTTGAGTTGCCTCCCAGAGGCCTCATCGTTCACTCTTCTAGGCAATAAAGTAGCTGCTCCAGAGTCATTGCTGTATATGAGACAAGTTGCTGCAGCTCCCCTCAATGAGGAACCTGACCCAAGGACCTTATAGCAACAAATCACCCAATTTCTACACAGATACTTTAACTCTTGCTCCTCTGAGTCCAACAGAGTAAAACAACAGTGGTGCTACTGCAGACGAGGTCTTTCCTAACCTACATGTAGGGAAAATGTCCTTTCTTAGACACGACAGTCATGTCACCGCATGGGGGTAATAGCATGTCAAACAATCCACTCTGGTTTATGATCATTTTAACTGTGTACTACAAAATAAAGAAATAATGTGCACCAAACACCAAACCTGCCTTGGGGAAAAAAAAAAAAAGAAAAAAGAAAAAAGAAAGAAAAAAAATCTGTTTCAAAGGAAATGTGTAACAGGAAACACAGGTGATTTGTCATCACCTTGAGCACTGTATGACTACTTGCACAGGTACAAAGTTGAGGTCTAACGTTACTACTTTGATTTGTAGGTATATATACTTTCTGTTCTCATAGAAACATGAAAGCTAGTGTAAAACAAGAAGAGAAAATATTCAGCAGCTATAAATTCCTGAAATTTTGAATTTTGAACTTCCTTATTATTTCTCTCATAAAGTGAATTAAATAAGATGGAGTAAAGAAAGCTCTTTTCCTTTGCTGCTTTGAATGGTACTATGAAACGTACTTCATTTTCTGTTCCCTAGAGACCGGTAATTATGTTTGGATACCAGAGAACTTACTTCTATTTTGCCTTACTGACAGTGGGGCAATGAAACAAAAAAAATATTTTTCTTTTTCTCACACATACATGTACAAAAGCACAAATATACCCTGGTTAGGTTAAGTTAAACTCTTAATCGTTCCTTTTTCCCCTGAGGTAAGAAGTCATGAAGACAGAATGGAGGAATATTTTTTTTTCCTTTTATACTTGCTGAAGAAAAAGATATAGGGAGAGTTCAAGGATGGAAAAATGTCTTTGAGTTATACAGTATTTCTGCACAGTATTTTGATCTGGATGTTCATTAATGCACTCATTACAACTGTTTTCATCATTGTTACTGCTATTGTTATTATTATTAACTTGTTACTTAGTTTCCAATGTTAGCTCTACATACATACATACACATATATATATATACACACACAGAGGTTTGTTTGGTTTGGTTTTTTTTTCTGCTTTTTATGTTGTTTGCAAAACTGCTAAGATGGCTGCATTCAAATTGCTCCAGAAATCAAGAGTTAGCAAGCAGCTAACCAATGTACTGTATCCAAATGCTGAGTCTGCTTGCATACCGTAAAGCTTCCCCCACATTCCAGAACATAGACAGAGTAAAACATTAATGCTGGCTGTCCATTGGAAAAGGGACAACACCTGGATGAAAAATTGAGATTAAAGTTAAACAAATGGGGCAAACAAAAGTAACTGCAAAAATTACCAAGGGCTGCATAGACACTCACAAGATAGACCTGGGATGTTGCAATTATGAACAAATCAGTACTATGCCACCTCGTGAGAATAAACAAAACACACTGTGGCTCTTGTACCTTAATCAGGTGGAAAGGACTTGATATTAGACAACTAAAAAACCCATTTGCCAGTTAAATTATAATGGTACTTTCTCCTAGTTTAGATGTCATTCCTCTGGTAGCAAAGTTTAAATTGCCTGCATATCTTATGTCGGTTAGCATAGTGGAAGAAACTGTGCCAGAAAAAAAAGAAAAGTTTTCTCTTTATTTAGTTGGTATAAAAATGTAAATTTTTTAAAAAGAAAAATCACATGTATTTTATCAGAAATGGTTTGTGGTATAGATATTGTCAAAATGCTTGTAAAGAGCTTGAAAATAACTGGTAAAATAAAGTTTGAACATCATAATTCTTATCTTATGATTTAAATTGCAATGTACAACATCCTTTATGACTCTGGCTTTCTATTAGAGATACCAATTTACTTGTACCATTGCTTTCTCCCCACCTCCAAGGCTATGTTAACTGAATATTCGATAGATAATAAAGCATTGTTATTATACCTAGCTTATGGGCAAGGAGCTGAGACTCAGAGGATACGATGGGTGGATTTATCATACATCACATGTATCTAATTGTGAAACACAGTGCAAACTTGAGATGATCAGAATATGCACTTGGTTGCTATTCATTGCACGCTTAAGGGACTTAAGTCCTCAATATTAAAATTTCCCAGGCATGCAAAAAATGTATTTTTTGACATGACCAGAACTCTTGACAGTGCTTAAAAACTTGATAGATTACCTTATGCTAAAGGTCCCTAAGGAACTAAAACCTGAATATTTATCTTCCTGTCTCATCCATGTACTCGCTCTAGTAGATGTTCCCAGAACAAGCCTGCTAAACCACACCATGTGCAAGAAACAGCTGCCAGCTGTGGTGCCATCACTATCTCCTAAGAAGGTAATAAGAGCGAAACTGTCATTCATATATGAGAAATTATGTTTAATTTCCTCTTCTCACTGGGAGAATTTGAATGAGTGTCTCTGAAACACTGGAGCATGCAATAGTGTGTGGCATAAAATACATGGTAGGTTCAGATGGGATATTTTGTCCTTTCAAATCTAATTCAATTTCTGCAGAATAATTAGAAAGGAAAAAAGTGGCAAGTTAGAGCATGAATACAGGAGTGGGTGCAAACAGGCTCGATCACAGATTGGCTTGAGAGCGTGGGTATGCTGCTGGGTGCTTTGTCCCCATAAACACCAGACTCAAACTGGTTCAACACAGCTGCCACAGGGCACTGGAAGAGCAACCTCACGTCTGCCAGCAATTTTCTGCGGCTCTAGAAACTGTTGGTTATTATACTTTTATTATACTTGCTAGAGGGGCTATCCCGCTCTCTAGTACTTCCTTAATGTGGAATACATTTCTGAGAATTAAGGAATAGATTTGAATCTCGATTACAGACCAGTAAATGATTGGCTATGACTGTCCGAAAGGAAGTTCGTTCTTTGCTTTTCTGTTTGTATCTGGGGCAGAAAGACAGAGACTACAAATTATGAGCAGATGAACTATGTTTTCTTTAGAACTATGAAAACATCAAAGACAATATGTTTAGCCACCAACTAAACAGGAGCAAGTGTTAAATGCAGAAAAAATATATCAGAAGTGCACGAGTCACTGTAAAAATCAGTGTTTAGCCATGACTATGAGTCAGGGATATTTCAGCTACTTACTATAACAATCATGAAAAATCTCTGTGTGTATATATATGTATATGTGCTATCTCTGTTCAAAACTGTTTGGTTAGAGGCCAATATATGTCAGAAGATTATTTTTTTTCAATGCATTCTTTTACAGTTTACAGGGATGATTGCTGGAATTAAGAAAGGAGATGTCAGGCATGCTACAGAATAAGAATTCATTGAAGACCGTGTGATCTTTCTGACATTTTTCAGGTCTCAGCATGTGCCAAGTGCTTTCCTGGCACACACTAAGACTCAGGTTCTAATGTACTTTCATCAGAAAAAAAAAAGGTACGGATATCAATGACCTACTTTTTGAAACCCGGGAAAACAGTCACTCAGAACTTGAGTAAACTGATCCAGCTGACCATCTCTACATATAATTGTCCTTCAGCACTGATAGCTAAAGTTCTAATTCCAGTGGGAAAAGAACTCACTTGAAAACCTAGACATGGGCTTTTAAAATGTCAAAATGTAAAGCTAAAAAAAAAAAAGCCAAAGAAAAAGAAGTGAACTTGCGAATGCTATTTTTGCTGACAGCTTTAAAGAAGAATAACACTCCTTTTGACCTTGACAATTATCAGTTCCCTATCTGGCTTTTCTTTTTTTTGTGTTTTGCCAGGTTTTACAAAGTTTCGGCACTAAAGAAGATAAATGACAATGAACAGTATCAGGTGTCCTTCAGTATTTTCTGCAGTGCCCAGGGGTTCCACTTGTTTTTAGTACACTCAGCACAGAGATGGGCTGTGCTAAGCACTTTATCGAATTTGTAGTCAAGGTGCCAGTGCAATAATCATCTTCTGTGTAATTTGCCTTCTGGGACAAAATTTGTTAGCCAAATATCCTCTCTTCCCTATTCTCTTTTAGTAAAGCTGAACAGCTTTGAGTGAAACTGAAAACCTGAGCAAAATTATTCCTGAATTTCTACTGTCCTCATTTCAATGTAAAAATATCTTAAAGTAGTTCCCAGGAAAAAGAACCAAAGGAGTCTTTCTTTCTCAATATTCCTGTCTGAAAAAAACCCAGAAATATTAAAACTGTAAAAATAATAATCTGGAAAAATGTATCAGCTTCAATGAGAGATGACTGAAATGCACACGTTGGCCAATAATTCACTCAAGAAGTTTTGTGGATGTCATAAACTGTCAAAATAAGTTTGAAAGTGTAAAGCAAATAAACAAAGAAAAAAGATCTTCTGTTTGGGACCTGAAAGATCTTTAATGTTGTGGGTAAAAATCATCCCATGGAGGGTGTGTCTCCATATTTCAGAACATATGTGCTTTTTTAGATCATTTCCAGTGCTGTGTTTTCTCAGATAATTTCCAGCACTATCCCAGAAAGCTTTGATCCAGAGATTTTCTCCTATCATACTTCAGTATATGCAATATATAAGCAGTGTTTTATGACATGCAAATGTCACTCTGGCCAGCTGTAGTACAGCCTTGGAATTATTTCGGACACTTTGAACTGAAAAAAATGAACAAAAACCCCCTAGTTGTTATTATAATATTATTTGAATGCCACACATATGAACTGGAGAAGAGGCAAATCCAAGAGCTATATGGTATGGATGTAGCTAATAGTTCCTACAGGGAGCTAGTGCAGCATACCAGTCTAAATAATTTGCCAGATATCATTCCCTCAAACAGATGAATTTAGCAGTGCAGGTGTAAATGCTTATCTCTTAAACTGCTTTCTTTTGTATACAGGTATTTCATTTGGTGTTTACCTCAGTTTGTCTGAGACAAACAACTCAAAATCTTTTCCTGTGAGCAAGCATTGCATCCATTCTGTCAAAAAAAGGTAGAGGTTTTTCTGTCAAAAAATAAATTGTGCTTATGTTTTATATAAGTCTATTTGATTCAGAAGTGGACAATCAAGATTAACCGCTCTCCTGAAACTGTTGGAAATCTCCCGCGGAACTGCTTTATCAACCCAAATGTCTGATAGGTCTGAAGGTAGAATGACTTCCATTCCTCCTATATGGTGGATTAAAAAATGATCAGTTTGGTTGGTCAGAAAACCAGTACAAGAGCTAGCTGAAGGAACAGAGAATAGGAAGAAAACTTTTTCTTCCAGCTGAAGCGCTGAAATCAGTACGCAAAAATCTACTGACTTCTTGAGAGGAGTGGGAAATATGTGTGCGTGTGTGTCCTGGTCTAAAAAAGTTGCCATCCACGCATTTTATGAGATGTCAAACCTGTCAGTACGAGTCCCAGGCTAGACTGGGCTTTGCAAGAGAGCTGGGTCTACTCTCTGGGTAGGTAGGAGATAGCCTCTGAGTTTCTCAAATGAGGGAAGCTCTTACAGACATGGAAAGAGAAGGTAGCTAGGAAATTCTGAAGGTAACATGGAGATGATCGCTGTAGTTGCGAGTGCCTTAGTTCTGTATGAGTTTCACTAAATCTTTTACTGTTTTCTGGAACATCACTGGTTTATGTGTCAGTATGTGGTATTTATTTGATTGCAAGAAGCTAAAACCACAATTGGTTTCATCTTTCACGGTATAAAATTCACATTCCTTCTTTCACAGACATGAGCTAGGCTCACCCCTCATTGAGCTCAGCAAAACTACCATTCAAGTCAGTAGGGCTGGGATTCATCTCACCTAACTTCTGGACTGTGATTCATCTGGCGTAATTTGGATGCCAGCTTTAGGATGACATGAATCACCTTGTAGCAGTGCCTGTATTTCTCCACTGACTGCCACAGAACTCTAGATAACTGGCTCAGGTGCAGATTTCAACTCCATGGATATCTAAAGTTAGGTGAGATGAGCCCCAGTTGCTTGTTTTGGTTGTTTCAGTTAAAGCTCCAGTCAAACAAAGTACATGCAGCAGAGGCTACAAAACCTGCCTTTTTGCTTACTCAATCCTCAACAAAAGCACGGGCTTCTTCAATACACCTTCTAGCTAGTTTTTTGAAAGATGTATTGGAAAGCCCCTTTCTAGAAAAAAAAAAAAATCATTGAATAATGATAGTATACAATCCTCTGTGTGCAATAATGGCTGTTTTTTCTAGAAAGTTGTCAGCCTTAAGTAACTGTCAGCAAGAGCTTAGAGTTCCAAAGGAGGATCAAAGAGAGTTGACATAATGCATAAAATGTATATGTTTCTAATATATCACAAACATTCAAACTGCAGCAGTGACTACAACACATTTAGTGCCTTACCATGATATGTAATAGGCGTTAAGTTAGACCATTTGGTTTCATTTTGGGGTTTTGATTTAGAACGTTCCAATTTAGGTATTGCCATGCTGAACATTGGTTTCTAATCTAGTTGAATTGCTTTATGCATCATGCTATAATTCTGTTTCTCTTACTGTATTTTGACCTACAGTGAGACCTTACTGAAAGAATAAAAGTTGAAGGGATTGAAGGATTCTCAATCAATTGACAGATTGCCATCAGCTTCACAGTAATTTTCAATTCTTATGCATGAATCTCATGGCAGAGCATAAATATATTTATCACAAAAAATGTAATATATATTTATTGATAGCAGAACGCACACAAAATGTTTTTGAAATTTTGAAATCTGTAGAATCTGTTGCCTAGGAGAAAATACTTTGTATATAGTGCACGTAGATATATGCATATGTACACATATACACACAAATACACCCATGCATACATATGTTTATATAGCTGAATGATGGAGGGAAAACAGAGATTTCTTATGAATTACAAATGAAAGTTTAATCTTGACAAGGCTTTATTTGTTCAAGAATCAAATCCCTTCTCTGGTTCGTTAAAAAGCCAATTATCAGAAAGATTCTCTTTCGCTGCTGTCATTAACAGATAGACATTGATGACAGTTTAACTTGGTTTCAACATAGCTCTTGGGCCACAGCTGCTTACCAGGCAATCTAAGTACCACTCGAATGCTCAGTTGCAGATTGACCTTGTGGTAATTGAGGTTATGAAAAGGCTCTTGTTCTCTAAAATCTCAAATGAACACCTCTCCCTGTGGGAGACAGCAGGATATTCAGCAATAGCAGCCCTGCTGAACCTGTAAGATTCTTTCTGCCGCTCTGGTCTGTGCCGAGGTCAGGATGAGAAACAAATGTCTGTGATGGGAGATGAGGAATGTAATAGAGTAGCAAGTTAAGATGAAATTATCTGGACTGCAATTATTTTCCCTTAATCGTGCCCTATTCTGCCACCCCCAAAAAGACCTGCTAAGTATTTGAAAACACATTTTTAATACTTTTCTCACTAGTATCAAAAGGAGTATTTTATATTCTTATTCTTGACTTTGTTGGCATTTTCTCTTAAAAAAAAGGAGGGGGGGAAGTAATGACAGGTTAAGCTCTCATTTCTTTAAAGCACAGAACCATCTGCTGAAGTTATCAACGACTTCTCTTTGCAGCATGAGCCAGCATTTGAACATCTCTGCCCCTGCCAGTAATTAACATTACAGTCAATGGGAATTAATGTTGAGGCTT
This sequence comes from Haliaeetus leucocephalus, assembly GCF_000737465.1. Classification (NCBI taxonomy): domain Eukaryota; kingdom Metazoa; phylum Chordata; class Aves; order Accipitriformes; family Accipitridae; genus Haliaeetus; species Haliaeetus leucocephalus. Next base: position 4,896,620 of record NW_010973062.1, read on the forward strand.
TCAGAGGAAATGGGGGTAATTAAACTAATCACAAGAAGTACACAACAATTATTGTTATCATTTTAAGTCTTGAGTCAATTAGCTATGCTAGCCACTCTCTTTGGCAAAAGCTTACTGTTTATGGTAGCTAAATATAAGATTAAAATTAGTGATGGCAGAACATATTTTAGCTACTCAACTTAGGCTAGGACTTATAGTGTCGTTTTGATTTAAATGCCATATACAAAATTAAAAGAAGACTGACTAGAGGCAGAACCTTTTTTGAATAACCTACTAATAGTTATTGGGCCTGAATGCCCTACTGGAGATACAAAAAGGGGTTAAATCCAAAGAAGCTGAGGACAGACGTGAATGCTCAACATGAAAATCTGATCAACAAACACCATGAATTTAACAGTCTGACTTATCTGAAGATTTTGATCCATGTAGCAAGCATATTAATATTCATTAATCATTCTTAGACAGGTGAAGTCAGTCACTATCTTGTATAACTAAGGGTTTATTTGAAGTCAATTATTTTAAACGATCCTGTGCCAAACATTTGTTGTGATTGGTTTATTTCATTAATCGTCCTTACCCTCTAGATTATATTCGCAGGCAGTCTTATGCCATAGCTTTAACAAGACTGTTTGGAAGTATGTATTATTATTCAGTTTAAAGAAAAAAACCCATAAATTCATTAGGAAAACAAGAATGTAAGGATCAGAGCTGCTGGATATCATGGTGCCTAGGATACAAAGAAAGTAGTTGCCTTTCTATCCACTGCAGCTGCCTGACATATAAGCAGGATATTTTCTCCATAAAATGTTGCCCCAGTAACTTTGAATCCAGACCACAACAAGAAATGACACCCTGGACTCCTGCATCAGACCACGGAGGATGCAACTTCCATTGCCTTCTGAGCTCAGCAGAACGTGGACGCCAGAAACGCCGCCTTCTCTCATTCCTCTGCCTGCCTCCCTTCATATTTTTCAGTTAAGCTTTCATGAAAGGTTGCTTTGGGCAGGAGTTCCTCTAGAAGGAGAGTACTTTGCTTGTATGCCTGTGTACATATGACCTACCACTAAGAAATTTCAAGAGAACAGCCTCTTCTTTCAGTCTTCTTGCAGGAACAAAAGAATTTTTGCTGCTACATCATACTCCATATGCTGATACGGACAAGACTGATACTAAAATACTGATACTAAAATATTGATGCTAAAATCCATTCCAAGTCCACTGAAAGAGGACTGATGCCATTTGTTTTTCTGGAGGTGGGCTGGGGTAAGGGGTTTCAATTATTTACAGTAGCAGAAGTACAAGTAGGCTGATTGCACCCTACTGTCAGATATAAAGATAACAAAGCTGATTTTGTCCAGAAATATTAACTTTGGTTTTGTTTTTAAGTGAAAGGACATCTTATCCAAAAGGATTTTTTTTGGTGAAAATATTCATTTGGACTGAATTTTTTCAATATTTCTTTAGAAAAGTTTTTCTTTTCTTCTTTTTTTTTTTACTGACTAGTGTTTTCAAAATACTTTTATTCATTTCCTGTTTAAAAAATTGACATATTATGACATATTTCATGTGTTAGCTTTTACTTTCCTTCCTGCACCGCTGCTTCGCTGGATTTTAGAGAAGTTCTAACACTGCATTTCTAAGAAACTAAATGGTAATTTTGCCAAGATAGTCTCTATTTTCCATGTGAGAATTTTGTTACCTTTATGTGAAATTTCACATTTTGGTGAAATACAGCAAGCAGAATACATATTCTAGTTCTGTTCTAAATTGTAGTCAGACAGCTATTTTCTATGTAGGTGCAAAAACTACTGTTTATTGTGCTGATCAGACTCCAGCCTTCATTTCTTATATCTACAATCCCTCTCCCCCCAAAACCCACATGTACTATCCGAGTTCACAGAATAAACATCTTTCAAGATATTCTTTTGTCTCTTTTTGCTTACTTCTACCTTGTTCTACATCAGTCTGTGAAAGGGTCACCAATATTTATTTCTGAAGTGAAGAAAAATGGTCCTGTTCATTTTATAAAAAATAGTAAAAGGTTTCCCCACCACACAGTCTTGTTATCAGTTTACACATTGAAGCATGTTGCAGGAAATTATGAATGAAAAGATAATAAAATGGCTTTCGACTGTCTCAGTAAAACATGCACACTGCCAACATTTTTGTCATCAATAATTCTCTCATAAACATGGGTCTCTTCTTTCATTATGCAGGCTGTCATGCTTTATTGAACCACATAATTTCACCTAATTAAAATAAGCAGTGTGTAGTTTCCTCCCCCTTCTGTTTTTTTTAACTGGACAAGTGCCAGTAACAATGTTTAGAGTATCTTAAGTGGACATCCTATTAAATATTCATTCTTATGCTCCTCTTTGCAGTCAAAAGTACAGTAACTCCTGCTGATTTCCTTTCTGAATACCAAGATTCACTCTGTCTGTTCATTTAATATATAGTGAACAATCCAGGACTTGGAGTTAAGGAGGCTGGAAAAGGTTTGTGTTTGTTAAAATGGGCAAAAAGATAGGAGACTATGTAAAACAGTTGACTGATATCAAGACAGCAACATAAACCGTTAAGTCTCTCATAAGTAATTATGCTACAAATCACTACATAATCACTCATCTGCTACTGCAGCAGGTTTTTGTTTGGGCAACTTGTCTCAGACAAAAATTCTGTTTTTTCCTTTGAAAACAAGATGGCTCCATAATTTCATGCACACAAAGAATCCAAACTCGAATCATATTCTAGCTGCCATATACCATTTGGAGCAGAAATACATCTGATCCAGCAATGGTGGCAGTCACCAGCCTACATTTGGCAATGTAGAAATCAGTGACTGCTTGTGATAACACATGCTTTTTATTTTAAGAGGTGACATTTTTAGTTCATTTTATTGAATTAAAGTGTGTTTAGGCATAAATATAGGACAGAGAGGGTTGCACAAAAAGGAAATCAGAATTGGAGAAATAATTAGTGAAAGGATTGTTGAGCTGGTGAACAAAAGGGAAGAGAAGTGTAATGTACATTTCCAAAAGGGCTTACTGTCATGACTAACATTTTCATCACAAAACTCTGCTTTGTTTTACACACACAGATATGAAAAAAAGACGGCAATAATGTATGCTAATACTTTATCTGATCCTGCTATGAGTCACCTTTCTGAAGTTGGCTTTATAAATAATGGCAAAAATGTGCCACATGACATTCATTAGAGTCATAAGTTTTCTTCATGCTTAAGTAAGATACTATTGTTCAGGAATGAAAGGGAGCTCAGATTTACCATATTGTCACATTTTTTCCCCATTTGTTCACATCCATTAACAGCTTTTAGCTTGTAACTGAATTTCATTTTCAGAGACATTAAAACACAGATGGATAATCAGAAAGAGAAAGCTCAGGAATATCAGAAGAATCACTCTTTAGAATGTCAGCTATGACATGACAATCACGAGTCCTGAATTATATGAATTTAGGGGATTTTGAATCCAAAAGAGTGTGTAGCTTTCATTCAGGTTGGTAAATGCTTTATCTGTTTACTTTTGCTGTTTATACCAGGAACTTCTGTTGAGGTTTGGTCCTGTAGGAACTAAATTACTGGAAACATTCACTTGCTTTGCATAGCAGAGATGGGTTTATGCAGATCCTCAGAGTTCAGCATCTGCTTAGAGGCTCTGGAAGACTATGTTTGAAATGGGATAGCAATACTGCCTTTGTATGGCCCCTATTATCATAGTGAATACCTTACAATGATTAAAACTTTCCTCCTCACCAAAATTCTGTGAAAGATGACCGCGCTTTCACTGCCATTTTACTGCACAGATGAAAGGCAGAAGTAAATTACCCCAAGTGACATAAGAAATCTCCAAAAGAATAAAGACTTAGTCCTCAGTCTACCATATTATAAGTTACAGATTTACAAGAGGGTTTTGGTGAATTCTGTTTGATTTCTCTAGCTACCTAAATACGTGAAATAGGAACAGTTATTTATGGTGTGTTTTAATAGTACCTATAAATCCTGTTAATACAAGACATAAGTAATAATAACAAAAATAATTATAATTTTTTTTTAATGGCTGGTTGAACATGTGTTTGAGTTTTTGCTCTTCCTACATTTAAAAAAATGCACATGATCATTTGCAAGTGAGAAAATCTTTGTGAAAACTGGTGGTTGCCTGCTGAAACAGAGATGCCATTTTTGATATCTGTAAATTATCTTTCTTTATGGAATGACACCGCATTAATTCTTCCAGTACTAAAGAAGGAATAAAGTACAGAATCAATTTGAATCATCTCCCAATATTATCTACTGGTGGATTTTTCCTGTTTCAAATGAAAGGTCTCCCACTAGTTAAAGATTATACAATATATATATATTCATATATTTTTATATATAACCATTATATAATTAAATAACAGTGCAGTTAATTTCATTAATAATAGTCACTCCATGTTTTCATAACTCAGTAAAGTATTATACCATTGATACCTTATTTTTCTAAGTTGTTTAGCTAACAATATTTAGTAACTTCTTTATAATTTTTAGATTTAGATATGTAACAGAAAACTGACTGTGCACAGCTGTATTTTAAACACTATATGTTATGCTACCAATTTCAAGCAGTGCTAATTTTGTTCAATGAATAGGAAATTTAAATTTCATCTCTCCATAGTACAATGCAGAGACACTCATTTAAACACCAAAGTATTTTAAACAACCCATACAGACTTGAAAGTATTATAAGAGTATCATTAGGCATATGAATCAAAAAGTCCAATAATAAGAAGAACCTTTGGATCATGCCTTGCTATAAGAAAGTTCCTTTACCAGATCTGAAAGACTGAGAGGTCTTGGGTTTTTTTTATTATCATAAAGAACTCATTTAAATTACGAAAACATGAAAAAAAATCCAAAACTTGTATCTATTTGTGTTTGTACATGCAATATTCATTACCGCCTATAAATTTATATAAAATAGCTAGTTAACTTTGTATTTTACTTATGCTAAATTATAAAGGTCTAGAAAAGAAAAGTCACCATAAAACTCAGTTGGGCTTGCTATAATAAAATAAATATTTGGAAATTAATACAAAATCAATAATAGTAATAATATTAGTGAAAATTCAATATTAGTCTTACTTTCGACTAGGAATGATAAGATCAGAAAAGCTGTGAGAGAAAATGGACAGAGAAAAATTGAGCCCTTAGCTAACTTCTCTCTGCTTTTGAACTCAACAAATTAATCCTGGTCAGGCAATACCTATGATTCAATTACTATTTTCTTGATACTCTGCACCCTACTGAAAGGGGTTTTTTCTTATGTCATTCAGCTTCCTCTTAAGCCTCCTCCATTTTCTATCAGCACTTGATTTAACAATCATTCTTCAACAGCATTTTGTAAAGCCTGCTCTAGGGGTTTTAACTTTGCCTCTTGGGCAAAATGTTGCAATAAGAGTAATGATGTCTTATTAAAGTTAGTCCTAATAAGAACAGCTCATCCTTGCCCTGTGGTGCCCTTCAGAAACACAATGCTAATCTAAGAGAGAGGCTATTCCTAGTGTGTGATGCTAACTTGAGTGTTCTTAGACAGTCTCCTATTTATTTTCCCTTTATAAAATGTTCACTTATCTTTATAGTGTTCTTTTCTTTCTTCTTCATAAACATTTGCTTCTCTGCTTCTTCTCCCTTAAGGAAAAGGACAGAAGTGACTCAGATGTTGTCACAGATGCAAAATAAAGATGACAGTATGTCGTACAAGGATGTGTTTGGATTATAAAGAGTAACATCAAATGTGGTAAAGAAGGAATTTCCTTTCCTTTATTGTGTGGTAAAGTGACAATGTGGATTACATTGTTTGTTTTCTCCCATTGTTTCCTCACACTGTATTGCACGCAATTTTTCATTATTCAAAACAATAAGAAGTGCAGCACAAGCCATTTTTGAACCCTTTTTTTTTTTGGTGCATAAGCATATCTTTGAAAAAAGTTTGTCTAACTACAAGATGCTTTGGTAACATTAACTAACACTCATACATGCAGTTATTTTGTCACAGAAAGCTTTGAGGTTGACCAGGCATGATTCCCCCCTTCATAAATCCATAATGATCACTACTAATCACTTTCTTGTCTTTAAAAGGTTTGGAAATGGATTCCAGGATTATATGCTCCATCACTTTTCCAGGGATCGAGGTGACAGTCACCAGTAGGACTGAGAATAAAACCACTTATCTTCCACGTGCTTGACCCTCACTCCCAGGGCCATGTTACCACACAACACACTCCAGGTCTCCTGTGGCAGGACTGTTGGTGCCCATACAGAAGAGCAGCAGGGTATAGTAGAATCATAGAATGATTTGTGTTAGAAGGGACCTTCAAAGACCATCTAGTTCCAACCCCTGCCATGAGCACGGACATCTTTCACTAGGTCAGGATACCCAAAGTCATGTCCAACCTGGCTTTGAACACTTCCAGTGATGTGGTATCCACAACACCTCTGGGCAACTTGTTTCAGTATCTCACCACCCTCGTCATAAAAAGTTTCTTCCTTATGTCCAATCTAAATCTACCCTCTTTCAGTTTAAAACTCTTGACTCTTGTCCTGTCAACACAGGCTTGGTAAAAAAGTCTTCGTCTTTCCTATAACCCACCTTATACATTGAAAGGCTGCAGTAAGGTCTCTTTGTTGCCTTCTCTTCTCCAGGCTGAGCAACCCTAACTTTCTCAGCTTTTCAACATAGGAGAGGTGCTCCAGCCCTCTGATCATTTTTGTAGCCCTCCTCTGGACCCACCGTAACAGGTCCATGTCTTTCTTGTACTGGGGACCCCAGAGCTGGACACAGGACTCCAGGTGGTGTCTCATGAGAGCAGAGTAGATGGGAAGAATCACCTCCCTAGACCTGCTGGCCATGCTTCCTTTTGTGCAGCCCACGATGTGATTGGTTTGCTGGGCTGCAAGCACAGATTGTTGGCTCATATTTAATTTTTCATCCACCAGTAACCGCAAGTCCTTCTCCACAGGGCTGCTCTCATTCCATTTATCCCCCAGCCTCTACCGATACTGGGGATTGCCCTGACTCAGGTGCAGGACCTTGCACTTGGCCTTGTTGAACTTCATGAGGTTCTCATGAGGCCACTCCTCAAGCCTGTCAGGGACCCTCTGTGTTGCGTTAAAGGGTAAAGAAGTTTGCAGAAAATAAACCTCCTCGCATTCCAGCTTATCCTCAGAGGTCAGAGGGGCTGGCGGCAGCTAGGTTTAAATTCTGAGTGATGTCCAATTCAACACTATAAGTGCGGTCACGTTCAATATGTTGGACTATCACGATGACGGATGCATTAATAGTGTTCTGGACTCCCAGCTTAGCTGCGTTCCACACACTAGAATTACCAGACTTAGGGAGTCTAGTTATGCTAACGAACTATCACGACTAGATTAATGAGCAGCACAGCTTATTAAAGCAACAGTACAGGTTCTTTTGGATTGCCGGTGATAAATACACTGTCTGCAAAGCATGCGCAAATAATAATACAGTCAACTACAAGTACTCTAAATTATGGAAAAACTCTATAGAGATTTACAAGTTTGCTGGGGAAGCACCCGGTATAACCGAGGGTTCGAATCTTACCCCAAAGGCGTCCCTATGGGGGGAAAGAGAGGTTCAGCCCATTAACTGATCCCAGAAGTCAGCGATGTCCTCCCAGCTTGTCTATGATGGTATCTTCCCTAACATTCCTCCTCTCTTAAGCCCTATTATATTTTCTTATTTTTTAGGTGGAGCTTGAGTGACTCTAGTCATACATACCTTTATTATGATCAGTGTAAAGTTCTCTCGCTTTGCTTTTAAAGGTACATGCTAGAGAAAATTCAGAGCGCATGCTCAGTGAGGGGTGGTCATACCTTGGAGGCAGGTAGCTTTTGGGATGGAGGTGTGTTTTGGTATTATAATGAGATTATAATGAGCAAAGTTGACCCAGAGAACATGATTTAGCATGTCACTACTCCAGAACTGGACACTTAGGATATAAATCAGAAGTAAGACAACAACATTGACAGAACCTCCATTATTTCACCTCCTTGCTTCAGTGGATTCAATGCAGGGACCAACCGTTCTCATTCCAGCAGTTCCAGTTCCCCATCCGTGCAACGATATCACAGAGCCTGGCCGCAGTGTCTCCACTCCTCTCCACCCTCTGTGTTGCTTCTCAGAGTCAGCATACCAAGCTGCCCTGGTGTTGCTAACATCTAAGGTTGCAGGTTAAATTGCTTAGGGAATTAGTATGGAACACGGCAGTCAGGTGAGGAAAAAAGCTCAAAGCACCTTTTGATCAAGAGCAGCTGACAGCTCTTTAAGAGCCAGTAGAGTTTGCTAGAAGTCTCAACCTCCTGTAGCTATCTTTTCCTGAGGTTCCTCCAGGAGTGTGATGAACCCAAAAGAGATTCTCAAAAGATCCCAAAGCTGTGCCTAGAAACTGCTGTGCAAACTGCTGCACCTGCCGGTTGCCTCTGTTAGCTACCATTTCTGACGTGGGATTGGAACGATACAAAGCGTGCTCTTCAGTGACACTCAGTGGCTGCCCACTGGTGAATACTGAGAAATTCTGAAGGAAACGTGGTTTGATCCTCACAAAATTAGATTCTGACTGCCCTGTTTTCCTCCTCTGTTTATGGAGGAGTAAGTGCCATTAAAATCTCTTGAGTTCTAATTTAGTTAGAACATTTACACTAGTGCTTTGGACTCTTGAATTTATTATATATTGATTATTAATATAGTAAAACAAAATATATGTTACCTCATATTTTGGCAGTGATATATAGTTGATTTTGGGCATTATTTTTACCATAATTTCCCAAGAATCAAATATATATTATTATGACCTTGTCACTGATGTTAAGTGGTTGAACACTGAGGAACTAGCGTAGAGACTGCAAATGCTCATGGCAAACTAACATCTTAAAACGCTTTTACATTTTTACTGGAAGACACAAAAAAGAAGAAAAAACAAAAGAAAAAAAAGAAAAATGAAAAAATAGTGGGTTTCAATTCAACAACCCCATTTTTCTGTCATTGTTTTATTCAGAATGAACAGATATTCAGAATGAACAGGCACAGTAAACATGGGTTCACAAAAGGAAAGTCCTGTTTAACTAATTTAATATTCTTCTATGATAGGGTGACCCACCTAGCTGATGAAAGGAAGGCAGTGGATGTAGTTTTTCTGGATTTTAGTAAGGCTTTTGATATAGTCCCTCCCAGCATCCTTCTGGACAAGTTGTCCAACTGTGGGATGAGCAGGTTCACGGTGCGCTGGGTGAAGAACTGGCTGAAGGGCAGAGCTCAAAAGGTTGTAGGGAATGGGGCCACATGTGGCTGGTGACCGGTCACCAGCGGTGTTCCCCAGGCTCAGTTCCAGGGCCAGTTCTGTTCAATACATTTATCAATGATCTGGATGCAGGAGTTGAATGCACCATTAGCAAGTTTGCTGATACCAACTGGGAGGTGCTTTTGGGAACAAGAGGCCTCGCAGAGGGATCTAGATAGACTGGAGCATTGGGTAATCATCAGTGGCATGAAATTTAATCAGTCCAAGTGCCGGATGATGCCCCTAGGATGGAGTAATGCTGGGTACGAGTATGGATTGGGAGAGGAGTGGCTGGTGAGCTGCCCTGCAGAAAGGGATCTGGGGGTGCTGGTTGACAGCAGGGTCAGTGTGAGTCAGTTGTGTGTCCTGGCAGCCAAGAGGGCAAACCCCATCCTGGGGGGCATCACACACAGCACAACCAGCAGGTCAAAAAAGGTAATTATCCCGCTGTATTCAGCATTGGTGCGGCCTCACCGGGACATTAGGAAGCATTTCTTTACTGAGAGGGTGGTCAAACACTGGAAGAGGCTTCCTAGAGAAGTGGTCAATGCCCCAAGCCTGTCAGTGTTTAAGAGGCATTTGGAAAATGTCCTTAACAACATGCTTTAACTTTTGGTCAGCCCTGAAATGGTCAGGCAGTTGGACTATATGATCATTGAAGGTCCCTTCCAACTGAAGTAGTCTATTCTATTCTATTTATTTAATTAAGTCTACTAAGATTACCAAAAGCTTGTGGTAGTTTTGATCTTGTGCTTTTTCCTTGAAAATGAGACAAAACAAATGTACACAAAAGGATGAGGTGAAAAAAGTGTCAAAGATAGAAGTTATCTTCTGTTTCAATGCTGAATCCTACTAACAGCTTCCCTGCAGGACTGTTATAGTGCTGGTACATCATCTTGATGGACATTTGGACCTGGAGGAGTTCCAGTAGCCACACCTGTTAAAATGCTCATCTTTGCTGTAGTTTAGCTCACAGATACACAGACAAGTGTTGCAAAATCTGATTTGGTTAGTAAAGTCAGTTTTCTTTTTTTCAACACACAACAAAATGTGAGAGAAAGGCAACCAGAAAAATACTATGGTCAAGATAAAAAGATAGGAGGAAAAAGGCAGTAGCATGATCAAAGTCACAACTGCAATTAAGGATACAGCTTATGGTTCCTTTAGGTATCTTCACTGTCTACATATAAGCTAAATGTCCAAGCTCACTTTTGTGAAAAGAGGCAGTGGATAGAGCTCCAGTCAATGAAACTGGAGAGCTTGTAAGGTGACGAAATGCGATTGTTTACTTTAGGGTAAGTTAAACAGCTCACTAGTCTCCACTAACTGTTTTCACCTCATCTCTATTGCCTTTGACAGGAGCTTAAATACCTAGCTCATGCATAGGCAGCTCTACTTTAAACATCTACATATCAGGGCTCTGAATTTCACCTGGACTGCTGTTCATGACTTGGCTGAAACTTTTGGTGACAACAGTGTTACCCAGGTTCTTCTCTGTCGCTGGTCTGTTCTTGTCATTTCATGTGATAAAAAGGTGAAGGTCCAACAAAGACTGCTGGCATTTCAGGAGATGGTGAAAGTGGAAGATGTGACAATAAAGACTGTTTTGTTTTTCAGTAGTGATGTGGGTTTTTTTGTTGGTTTGGGTTTTTTTTGCATTACTATCGAATTAGGGAATATAAAAGGGATTACTAACACTATAACATATCCTCCTTTCCTGTGTTCATGAATAGGGTTTAATTTTAATACGTTTTTATCTTATCTGTTTCCTGTACTAGTCTTCTCCTATTTTGCCAAATTATTTAGTGCCTTTTTTGACTATTTATGCTAAACTTGAGATTCCTGATTTTTTTATTAGTCTTTATTTTCCTTGTCTTTTAAAAACATTTTTGTGTAATGGACTTACAGTCTGAGCTGAATGTTTGTTACTTTATACATTTCATAATATACAACTTTACTTAATAAATTTCCTAGCTCTTCCCTCCCTCTCCCCCAGTTTTTGAAAAGATAAATCCACAGGAGTTTCAAAAAGACTATTTGCATATGTAGATCTAAAATTCATTCCTGTACATGTTCCCGGCGTGACTGTGAAACTGAGGTTAAATGTTGCCATAGAAGTATTGATGGTCAGTGAATACAAAAAAGAAAAGAGAATACCTAAAAACAGATCAGTCAAAAAATGGGCAAAAAATGTATTTGATAGCTTCTAGTTACAATACATCTGTTACAAGAATCACTAGTAGGCATATTATATAAACTCCTACAACTTTTTGTTTTCTTAAAATGAAAAAATAATCTGTTTATATTTGAAGAAATGGGTATTGTTATTAGACCTCATATTTATTATTCTATAGAAATAAAAACTCTGGCAGATTAGAGTTTGTCCTTATCTTAAGTTTTGATATTCAGATATTATTGCCAGGATTTAGTATCCTTCCTGAGGCTGAGGTTTGGTATGTGGTTGGGTTTTTTTTGAAAGCACAGCTTGGGGTTTGTCTCCATTCCAGATTGCTGCATGCATGTAAATGATCCAAGTTGCTTTTAGATAGTAGGTTTTTACACTCTACAACAATGGATACCCAAAAAAGCAACTTGTAATTCTACTAAGAAAGATTAGCAATTCTGCAATTAAAAGAAGAGTATTGGTACTAAAAAGAGAGTCAGTGATAGCCTGGATTTTGTCTGTTCACTGGGTGCTTAGTTTAGCATGAAGAAAGAAATCCTTATTTTGCTGACAGCCTAGATTGCACAAGCTTGGACGGAGTTAATACATTTTTTGACACTTCTGTTACTCGAAACTTATGAACTATTTATACCTAAAATTGTGTCAAATTATGTTAATTAAACAGAAGCAATTTGTTATCCCAAGTATTTCCTGGTATATTTGAAACAAACATTATATACTGTGTATTGAGGCCTAATCCTTCTTGAGCACATAGTAAATCTTACACACATTTGGGGAGCAAAGTCTAGCAGATCATATCCTGTCCCCGACACATTGGAAGCACAGAAACTAGAAAAAGTTACATTTTTGAGTTTCCATATCTCAGACAAAACCCAATCAGATCAATGGGTGACAGTTTCATTGGAGTTCAGCATGTCTAAGGATGCAGATAGGTTTTAGAAGGGGACAGAGGTTGGATGGGACTAGTGGATCCAGGAATTGTACTTGTAAAAATTTCCAGTATCTCTCAGTGTGGCTAATTTGTCTCACTTAGTCATTGTCACCTACCACTCTCCAGGGAGAAAGTCATTGAAAGAATTGCAGTGTAGAGAGCCACAAAACTTTGTCAAATGCTTTCATGGAAAGGAAAAATAATTTCTTCCAGCTAAACAAGTTGTGAATGGATAGCACGTGCACCTTGGCTTGACTGGCCTGCTTTGAGATATGTGCAGGAAGAAATCTGTTCGTCTTTGTTTCCAAACCTTGAAATAAAATGGACTTCAGCTGGAATCCAATGGTCAGCTTGATTTGTGATAAAACACAGCTAGATGTCTAGATACCCAAAATTGAAAAGAATTTATTCCTAAACATACAGAGGTATTCCCAAACTGGTCTGAATTTTTTTCTAGGTACATCATGCATTCTGAAATCATGGAACCGTTCAGGTTGGAAAAGACCTTTAACACCACCTAGTCCAACCATTAACGTAACACTACCAAGGCCACCACTAAACCATGTCCCTAAAGTGCCACATCTACACATCTTTTAAATACCTCCAGGGATGGTGACTCAACCACTTCCCTGGGCAGCCTGTTCCAGTGCTTGATAACCCTTTTGGTGAAGAAATTTTTCCTATTATCCAATCTAAATCCCCCCTGCCACAACTTGAGGCCATTTCCCCTCATCCTATCACCAGCCACCTGACA